>NC_139758.1:116266-208792 GCF_964211835.1 Anser anser
CCAGGAACCCCTAAATACCCCCTGAGACCCCCTATAGCCCCTCCAGGACCCCCTAAATCCCCCCTGAGACCCCTTATAACGCCCCCAGGAATCCCTAAATACCCCCTAGACCCCTTATAGCCCCGCAGCACCCCCCAAATCGCCCCCCGAGACCCCTCTATAGCCCCTCCAGGACCCCCTAAATACCCCCGAGACCCCTTATAGCCCCCCCAGCATCCCCCAAATACCCCTGAGACCTCCTATAGCCCCCCCCCAGCACCCTCTAAATACCCCCTGAGACCCCCTATAACGCCCCCAGGACCCCCCTAAATACCCCCCTAGACCACCTATAGCCCCCCAACACCCCCTAAATACCCCTGAGACCCCTCTATAACGCCCCCTGGAACCCCTAAATACCCCCTGAGACCCCCTATAGCCCCTCCAGGACCCCCTAAATACCCCCTGAGGCCCCCTATAGCCCCTCCAGGAGCCCCAAAATGCCCCCTAGACCCCTTATAGCCCCCCCAACACCCCCCAAATCCCCCCCTGAGACCCCCTGTAGCCCTACCCGAACCCCATAAATACCCCTGAGACCCCCTATAACGCCCCCAGGAACCCCTAAATACCCCCGAGACCCCTTATAGCCCCCCCAGCATCCCCCGAATGCCCCCCCCCAAGACCCCCTATAGTTCCCGAAGGACCCCCAAAATAACCCCTAGACCACCTATAGCCCCCCCGACACCCCCCAAATACCCCTGAGACCCCCTTATAGCCCTCCCCAGGACCCCATAAATACCCCTGAGACCCCCTATAGCCCCCCAGGACCCCCTAAATACCCCCTAGACCCCTTATAGCCCCCCCAGCACCCCCCAAATACCCCTGAGACCCCCTTATAGCCCTCCCCAGGACCCCATAAATACCCCTGAGACCCCCTATAGCCCCCCAGGACCCACTAAATACCCCCTAGACCCCTTATAGCCCCCCCAGCATCCCCCAAATACCCCTGAGACCCCCCTATAGCCCCCCCGGACCCCCAAAATAACCCCTAGACCCCTATAACGCCCCCAGGACCCCCTAAATACCCCCTAGACCCTCCTCCCTTGCCCCGCCCCCATACACCTTAGCCCCACATATCCCCCTACAAGTGGGGGGGGGGGGGGGGGGCAGCACCTATAGGTGCCCCCAGACTCCCACCCCCTTTTTGGGGAACCCGGGGCCCCCACCCTGACCCCGAGGCGCGGAAGGGACCGGGGCGTCCCCGAGTCCCACCCTGGCTTAACCGTGCCCCGTGACTCAGCCCCACAGGGCCAGCGCCTCCCAGTTGGCTACTGGGATGTACTGGGAGGGGATGGGGGGGGTCACTGGGGGTGCCCACGGGGACCCCCGAGTCATTGGGTGGGGGGGTAATGAGCTCCAAATCATGGCTGGGAGACCCCTTTATAGGGCAGGGATGGGTGGGAGACCCCCCCCCCATATGGGACCGGGGCCCCTATAGGGTTGGATGGGAGACCCCAATATGGGGCAGGGATGGGTGGGAGACCCCCCCCATTATGGGGCAGGGACCCCAATAGTGATGGATCAGAGACCCCAATATGGGGCAGGGACCCCATAGGGATGGGTAGGAGTCCCCTCTATGGGGCAGGGATGGGTGGGAGCCCCCCTTGTAGGGTAGTGACCCCAAGACCATGAGTGCTGATAGGTAGAAGACCCCTCTATGGGGCAGGGACCCCTATAGGGTTGGGTGGGAGACCCCAATATGGGGCAGGGACCCCAATAGTGATGGATCAGAGACCCCAATATGGGGCAGGGACCCCCTTAGGGATGGATGGGAGCCCCTTCTATGGGGCAGGGATGGGTGGGAGCCCCCCTTGTAGGGTAGTGACCCCAAGACCATGAGTGCTGATAGGTAGAAGACCCCTCTATGGGGCAGGGACCCCTATAGGGTTGGGTGGGAGACCCCAATATGGGGCAGGGACCCCAATAGTGATGGATCAGAGACCCATTATGGGGCAGGGACCCCAGTAGGGATGGGTGGGAGCCCCCCTTGTAGGGTAATGACCCCAAGACCATGAGTGCTGATAAGTAGAAGACCCCCTCTATGGGGCACGGACCCCTATAGGGTTGGGTGGGAGACCCCAATATGGGGCAGGGACCCCAATAGTGACGGATCAGAGACCCACTATGGGGCAGGGACCCCCATAGTGATGGATCAGAGACCCCAATATGGGGCAGGGACCCCCTTAGGGATGGATGGGAGCCCCCTCTATGGGGCAGGGATGGGTGGGAGCCCCCCTTGTAGGGTAGTGACCCCAAGACCATGAGTGCTGATAGGTAGAAGACCCCTCTATGGGGCAGGGACCCCTATAGGGTTGGGTGGGAGACCCCAATATGGGGCAGGGACCCCAATAGTGATGGATCAGAGACCCCAATATGGGGCAGGGACCCCCTTAGGGATGGATGGTAGCCCCCTCTATGGGTGCAAGACCCCTTTGTTGGGTAATGACCCCCCCCCAAAACATGGCTAGTGATGGGTGGGAGACCCCTCTATGGGGCAGGGACCCCCCCCCATAGGGATGTTTGGGACCCCACCAGTTTTTGGCCCATGACCCCCAACCAACCTTGACACGATTCCCGCTCAGGGCCACGTCAGCCCCGGGCCCTGCCCTGCCCCACAAGTTGCCCCATCGCGGGCGGGCGGCGCCCCCCCGGCGGGGCGAATCCTTCCGTCGCGCCCCGCGGGGCCGTGCCGGGATAAAAGCTCCGGGTCGCGGGGAGACGCCGGGAAGGAGCCGACCGGCTGCAGGTGAGCCGGGATGGGTTTGGCCCCCCCGGGGGTGAATTTGGTTTTTTTTTTCCCCACCGCCACCATCACCCCCAGGGGTAAATTTTGGGGTTGATTTTACCCCCAGGGGTGACTGCTGGGGTCTTCTTTTAGCCCCAGGTGCAGGTTCAGGGTTTTTTTTGCCCCCCCCCTTGGGGCAGATTTGGGGTCTTTTTTTGCCTTTAGGGACAAATCTGGGGTCTTTGTTTGCCCCAAGGACAGATTCAGTGCCTCCTTTTGCCCTTAGGGGCAAATTCGGGGTCTCTTTTTGCCCCCAAGGGCATCTTTTAGGGTCTTCTTTTGCCCCCACGTGCAGGTTCAGGGTTTTTTTGCCCCCCTTGGGGCAGATTTGGTGTCTTTTTTTGCCTTTAGGGACAAATCTGGGGTCTTTGTTTGCCCCAAGGACAGATTCAGTGCCTCCTTTTGCCCCTAGGGGCAAATTTGGGGTCTCTTTTTGCCCCCGGGATGGCTTTCAGAGTCTTCTTTTGCCCCCAGGTGCAGGTTCAAGGGCTTTTTTAGCCCCTCTGGGGCAGATTTGGGTCTTCTTTTGCCCCCAGGGACAGATTCAGGGACATTTTTTGCCCCCCGAGGGCAGACTCGGTGCCTCAGTTTCCCCTTGGGGCAAACCTGGGGTCTTTGCTTGCCCCTGGGGCCAAATTTAGGACCCACCCCCCTCCATCCTCGGGCACATCCAACCCCTTTGTACCCCTCCATGGCTGTTTCTGGACCCCATTTACCCTAAGGGGCAGATCCTGCCCCTTAATTACCCCCCCCGGGGGAAAATCCCGGCCCCTATTTGCCCCCGGGGCAGCTCAGGACCCCCATTTGCACCCCCCCTTTCTCCCCAGAATGCTGTCCCCACTCCCGGCCCTGCTGCTGATGGCGGCGCTGGTGCTCCCCGCCAAAGGTGAGCTCCGACACGCGTGTGCAAGGGGAAGGGGCACCTCTCCGACACGCGTGTGCAAGGGGGGGGTCACCTCCCCGACACGTGCGTTCAGGGAGGGTGGGAGAGGGTGATTTTTTTGGGGAGGGATCGTGGGGGTCCCAGGCATGACGCGCACGCGCGTGTGCCCCCTCCCCCCCCCGCAGCGGACACCAACGGCACGCGGGTTATCGGGGGGCGCCCCTGCACCCCCAGGAGCCAGCCCTGGCAGGTGGCCCTCTTCAAGGACATGCGGCTGCGCTGCGGCGGGACCCTCGTCCACCCCCAGTGGGTGCTCAGCGCCGCCCACTGCTACGCCCAAGGGTGAGCTGGTGGGGGGAAGAAAATCTGGGGGGGGGGGGGCACCTCTTCAACCACCCCCATGGGACCCAGACCCCCTGGTGCTCCTTCGTTCTGTCTTTCTGCCCCTTTTCTCGGTGATGCTGCTTTTCACCTTAGCTCTGCCCAGTTTTCACCTTAACTCTGCCCCTTTTCCGTGTTTCTGCTCTTTTACCCTTAACTCTGCCCCTTTTCTACATATTTCTGCCCTCTTGACCTTAACTCTGCCCCTTCTCCATTTATTTTTGCCCTTTTCACCTTAATTCTGCCCCATTTCTATGTATTTCTACTCTTTTACCCTTAACTCTGCCCCTTTTCTACAGATTTCTTCCCTTTACACCTTAACTCTGCCGCTTCTCTATGTATTTCTACTCTTTTACCCTTAACTCTGCCCCTTTTCTACATATTTCTACACTTTTACCCTTAACTCTGCTATTTTCTATGTATTTCTGCCCCTTTTCACCTTAACTCTGACCCCATTCACTTTAAAACTGCTCCTTTTCTGTGTTTCTGCTCTTTTAACCCAAATTCTGTTCCTTTTCACCTTAACTCTGCCCCCATTCACCTTAACACTGCCCTTTTTTTGTGTTTCTGCTTTTCACCCAAATTTTGCCCCCTTGTCACCTTAACTCTGCCCCCGTTCACTTCAGCACTGCCCCTTTTCTGTGTTCCTGCTCTTTCGACCCAAATTCTGCCCCCTTTTCACCTTAACTCTGCCCTTTTCTCTGCATTTCTGCCCTTTTTCCCTTTAACTCTGTCCCCCAGTCTTCCTCCCTTAACTCCTTCCCCATTCCTCATCCCACCCCCTGCCCCCTTAACCCTGCCCTTCCCACCCCACCAAGAGCCCCCCGTGGCCCCTCCAACCCCCCAAATTCTCCCACCACAGGCTGATGATGGTGCGTTTGGGCGAGTATAACCTGGGGAGCCTGGATGGGACGGAGCAGTTTCGCCTGGCGAGTCGCCTCGTCCTCCACCCCAGATACAACCACACCACCAAGGAGCACGACCTGATGCTGGTGCAGCTGCACCGGCCGGCGAATTTGGGCCCCGCTGTGCAGATTCTGCCCCTGGGCACCCGCTGCCCCGCAGCCAGCACCCCCTGCCTCGTCTCGGGCTGGGGAACCACGACCAGCCCCCAGGGTATGAAGCCAAACTAAGGGGTTGGGGCCCAAAGTGGCAGTTGGGCCCAAAATGGTGGGAGAGCCCATGGGGATGGGGTTCTTTGTGGTTGCGTGTCATTGGGTTGACGCTAAAGCTGAGGATCTGGGCCCAAAGTGGAGGGGGAGACTATGGTGATGGTGGTCTTTGTGGCGTCCCGTCAATGGGTTGACCCCGAAGTAGGAGATTTGGGCCCAAAGTGGAGGAGAAGACCATGGTGATGGTGACGTTTGTAGTGTCATGTCAATGGTTTGACCCCAAAGGAAGAGATTTGGGCCGAAAATGGTGGGAGAGCCCATGGGGATAGGGTTCTTTGTGGTTGTGTGTTGCTGGGTTGACCCTAAATTTGAGGATCTGGGCCCAAAGTGGAGGGGGAGACTACGGTGATGGTGGTCTTTGTGGTTGCATGTCAATGGGTTGACCCCAAAGTAAGAGATTTGGGCCCAAAATGTAGGGGGAGGCCATGGTGATGGAGGTCATTGTGGTTGCATGTCGTTGGGTTGACCTCAAAGTAGGAGATTTGGGCCCAAAATAGAGAGGGAGACCACAGTGACAGTGGTCTTTGTGGTTGCATGTCAATAGGTTGACCCCAAAGAAAGAGATTTGGGCCCAAAATGTAGGGGGAGGCCATGGTGATGGATGTCTTTGAGGTCACATGTTAATGGTTTGACCCGAAAGTAGGGGATTTGGGCCCAAAAAGGAGGGGGAGGCAATAATAATGGCAATTTTTGTAGTGTCGTCAATGGACTGACCCCAAAGTATGGCCCCAGAGTGGAGGAATCTGAGCCCAAAATGGAGAGGGATGCCATGATATGGGGCTTTTGGGAGTGGTCTGGCCCCAAAGCGATGGGATTTGAGCCCAAAATGAAAGGGGGAGGCCATGGGGATGGCAATTGCAATGGTGATGTGTCAATAGGATGACCCCAGAGTTAGGGGGTGGAGCCCCAAATAAAGTGGGTTGGGAGAAGTATAATAGAGGGTTGACCTAAAAATGAGAATTTTGGGGGCTTGGGGACCGATCTGGGAATGTTTCAGAGAGATCAGGTCTTTGGGGTGTAGAATTTGAGGGATATTCATGGAAAAACGGGACTTGGGGGAAAAAATAAGGGCTTTTGGAGAAAGATTTGGGGATTTAGGGGGGTAATTTTGGAGTTCGGGAGTCTGTTTGGGGGGTCAGGGTGCAATCTGTGGGTTTGGGGTTTCTTGGGAGCGATCTGGGGTTTGGGGGGCAACCTTGGGTTTGGGGAGAAATATGGGGATTTTTTTTTTTTAAGGGTTGATTTGTTTATTTTTAAGGGTTGATTTATTATTTTTTTAAGGGTTGATTTTGTTTGTATTTAAAGGTTGATTTTGTGTTTTTTTTAAGGGTTGATTTGTTTGCTTTTTCTAAAGGTTGATTTTGTTTGTTTTTAAAGGTTGATTTTGGTTTTCTTAAGGGTTGATTTTTATTTTTTTTAAGAGTTGATTTTGTTTATTTTTAAAGGTTGGTTTTGGTTTTTTTTATTTTTTTTAAGGGTTGATTTTGTCTTTTTTTTTAAGTGTTGACTTTTTTTAAGTGTTGATTTCTTTTTAAGGGTTGATTTGTTTTTTTAAGAGTTGATTTAATTTTTTTAAGGGTGGATTTGGGGTTTTTGGAGCACACTGGGGATTCGGGGTGGGGGCTGTGCAACGTGAGGGCGTTGGCGGGGCGGCGGGCTGTTTTGGGTGAATTTTGGGGTGTTTTGGGCAGCATCCTTCCCTAAGATCCTGCACTGCGCCAACGTGACGGTGCAGCCCGAGGTGACGTGCCGGCGGGCGTACCCCCGCCTCTACACCTCCAACATGCTCTGCGCGGGGGGCGTCAGCCCCGAGGGCAAGCCTACCGACTCCTGCCAGGTGAGCACTGGGGGCAACTGGGAGCACTGGGGGCAACTGGGGGCACTGGGGGAAACTGGGGGTATTGGGAGTGCTGGGGGAGCTGGGGGGAATTAGGAGCACTGGGGAATTGAGGATGTGAAGAGCATTGGGGGCAACTGGGAGCACTGGGGACACAGGGAGTGTTGTGGGCTCTGGGGGCAACTGGGAGCACTGGAGGCAACTGGGAGCACTGGGGGCAACTGGAGGCACTGGGGGTATTGGGAGTGCTGGGGGAGTTGGGGTGAAGTGGGAGCACTGGGGAATCTGGGACGTTATGGGCACTGGGGGCAACTGGGGGCACTGGGGACACCAGGAGTGTTGTGGGCTCTGGGGGCAACTGGGAGCACTGGGGGCAACCGGGGGCACTGGGGTTATTGGGAGTCCTGGGGGAGCTGGGGGGAATTGGGAGCATGGGGTATCAGGGGCATTGGGGGCAACTGGGAGAACTGGGGCCACAGGGACAGTTGTGGGCTCTGGAGGCAACTGGGAGGACAGGGGGCAACTGGGGACACTGGGGGAAACTGGGGGCACTGGGGTTATTTGGAGTGCTGGGGGAGCTGGGGTGAAGTGGGAGCACTGGGAAATTGGGGACATTAAGGACACTGGGGGCAACTGGGGGCACTGGGGATGCTGGGAGTGTTGTGGGCTCTGGGGGCAACTGGGAGCACGGGGAGCAACTGGGAGGACAGGGGGCAACTGGGGACACTAGGGGAAACTGGGGCCACTGGGGGTATTGGGAGTGCTGGGGGAGCAGGGGTGAAGTGGGAGCACTGGGGAATCTGGGACATTATGGGCACTGGGAGCAACTGGGAGAACTGGGATCATTGGGAAGAAGGGGACACTGGGGGCAACTGGAAGCACTGGGTCAGCTGGGAGTACTGGGTCAACTGGGAGCACTGGGGAGAACTGGGATCTTTGCGATGTGGAGGGGGTTCTAGGTTTGGGGAGCCTTTGGAAGGTGTTGGGGGGAGAGGGGTCCGTGCCATACTGGGAGGGAGCCCAACTGGTCCCAGTGCCCCCCAGTGGCCACCAAACTGCCCTTTGCCCTGTCCTTTGGGGTGGTTGGAGGGGGAATTAAGGGGGTGGGGGACACAGAAGGGACGGGACCCCATCCCTGTCCCCGTTACCCCAGGGGGACTCGGGGAGCCCCCTGGTCTGCGAGGGGCAGCTGCGGGGCATCGTCTCGTGGGGTCCCTCCATCTGCAGCGACCCCCAGCGCCCCGGGGTCTACGTCAACGTCTGCCGCTACGTCCCGTGGATCCGCAGCGTCCTGCAGCAAAATTAGGCACCAGCAGCCCCCCCTCCGGCCCCCAGACCCTTAATAAAATCCTTTCTGGCCAAGCAAACCCGGTGGTGGGCTCGTCTTGCGGTTTCGGGGGGCCCTAGTGGACCCCAATGTGTTGGGGGTGGTTTGGGGGGTGGATGTGGCCGTGCGTGGGTGCATCCTCCTCTATGGGTGTTGGTCAGAGCTTATGGGGGGGGGGGGGGTCAGGCTTGGAAATCTTGAGAGGGGCAGAGTTGAGGGGTGAATATGGAGGGGGCAGAGTTAAGAATATATTTTTGGGGGGGGCAGAGTTAAGGATAACTTCATTTGGGGGGGCAGAGTTAAGGATATCTTTATTTTGGGGGGCGGAGTTAAGGATATCTCCATTTTGGGGGGCAAAGTAAAGGATATCTTCATTTTGGGGGGCTAAGTAAAGGATATCTCCATTTTGGGGGGCAAAGTTACAGGTATCTCCATGATATGAAGGGGCAGATTTAAGGGTATCTCCATTTTGGGGGCAGAATAAAGGGTATCTACATTTTGGGGGGCAAAGTTAATGATATCTCCATTTTGGGGGGCAGAATTAAGGATATCTCCATTTTTGGGGGGCAGAGTTAAGGACGTCTCAGTTTGGGGGGGCAGAGTTATGGTTATATCCACACTTGGGGGGCAGACTTTAGGGTACCTCTGTGCCACGGAGGAGCAGACCTAAGGGGATGCACCCATGAAACCATTCCCGTCTGGGGACTGGGACCAGTTTGGGACCCCCAGTATGAGGGAACTGCTGGGGCAGGGCACTGAGAACCCCCCACATGTTAATCCCACCCCCAGTTAATCTCTACCCCCCAATTAATCTCTACCTCCCCCAATTAATCTCTACCCCCCCAATTAATCTCTACCTCCCCAATTAATCTCTACCCCCCAATTAATCTCTACTTCCCCCAATTAATCTCTACCCCCCCAATTAATCTCTACCCCCCTCAATTAATCTCTACCCCCACAATTAATCTCTGCCTCCCCCAATTAATCTCTACCTCCCCCAATTAATCTCTACCCCCCCAATTAATCTCTACCCCCCCAATTAATCTCTACCTCCCCCAATTAATCTCTACCCCCCCAATTAATCTCTACCCCCCTCAATTAATCTCTACCCCCACAATTAATCTCTGCCTCCCCCAATTAATCTCTACCTCCCTCAATTAATCTCTACCCCCCCAATTAATCTCTACCTCCCCCAATTAATCTCTACCCCCTCAATTAATCTCTACCCCCCCAATTAATCTCTACCTCCCCAATTAATCTCTACCTCCCCCAATTAATCTCTACCCCCTCAATTAATCTCTACCCCCCCAATTAATCTCTACCTCCCCAATTAATCTCTACCCCTCCAATTAATCTCTACCCCCCCCCAATTAATCTCTACCTCCCCCAATTAATCTCCCTCCCCCCCAAATTAATTTCACTTCCCCCATCGGGGCGAGGGCTGCCTCGGCCTCCCTGGTGCAGGGCACTGTGGGAGCTCCATGCAGGCTGGGACAGCCCAGGTTAATTAAAGCCAAGTAATTACAACCCTGCCGACTTGCCTGGAGCCCAATTAGCACCCGAGCTCATTAGGGGCCTCTTGACAAGCCTGGAGCTGGTTGGGCAACGAGGTGCCCAGGGCAAGTCGAGACGGTCCAAGAGGGCTGAGTCAGCCCAGCCCAGCCCAGTCCGGCCCAGTGACGGGGCAGGGTTAAACTGGGATTTTCAGAGAACTGGAAGGACCCGCTCGGGCTGAGAGCGGGGCCGCGGCGGCGGCTCCCTGCCCCCGAGGTGTCGCGGGGCCTGGGCGGCTCCCCAGGGTCCGCTGGGGTTGGACTGGGAGCAACTGGGAGCAACTGGGAGGCCCCGTGTGGAGGAAGGGGAGGAGACGTGGGCGCGTTTCCTCCTCCTCTGGAGGGAGGGAGGGAGGGAAATGGGGGTGTCCCTTGGTGTGTTCCCCCCCCACCTCAACCCTGATGCCTGGTGTGGGGTCACCTCCTCCCCATGGCCTTGGGGATGGGGTGGAAATGCCTGTGGGGTCTGCCCCAAGAGGTAGCTGGCAATGAAGGCAAGAAAGAAATCTGAGAAAATGAGGAAAATTCAGAAAAAAAAAATAATTACAGAAAATGGGACAAAAAAAAGATGAAGCTGCGTCCTGGTGCCACTCAACCACCCTTGGCCAACCCCAAGTTGAGGAGACACCTTTGAGAGTTGACCTGCTGGAGGTGGAACCTGGCACGTTCTCAACGTGCCTTCTCCATTTCTGGATCCCACTTCCATCAAGGAGATGTTTTTTGGGGCCAACCCCTTCAGAACCAACGTCCTGGTGCACCTTCACCCATCCTCGTCCAACCCTGGATGAAGCAAGGAGATGTTCTGTGGTCCAGCCCCACCTAAGATGCGCCCTCTTGACCGTCCTCATCCATTCCAAGGTCCCGTGTCCACCTTTGGGATTTGATCCCGTCAGAGCCGCGCGTCGATGTTTTCTCATCCACCTTCTTCAAGCCCCAGGTCTTCCACCCAGCACGGAGCAACGTTTTGCAGATGGAGCCACAGGAGACGTGTCCTGATGCAACTCTCACCCAACATCATCCAATCATCGGTTCCTGCACCCAAGGGAGAGATGCATTTTGGGATCCAACCACGTCAGGGCTGCATCCTGATGTCCTCTTGATGATTATTCTCCAGCTCTAGGTCTCACACCTAGCAAGGAGACACGTTTTGGGGTTGACTTCACTGGAGACTCGTCCTGGTGTCCTCTCAACCATCTTTGTCCAACTCGAGGTCCTGGGTCTAATGAAGAGCTGTTTTGGGGGGGGTTTCAGCCTGGAAGAGCTGCATCCTGGGGCCTCAACCATCCTCCTCCACCTCCTCAACCACCTCAACCATCCTTCTCCAACCTCAGTGTCCAACGAGGAGCCATGTTTTAGGGTTGACTTCGCTGGACATGTGTCCTGGTGCCCTCTCAACCAACTTGAGGTCCCGTGACCAATTAGGAGCCACGTTTTAGGTTTGAACACAGCAGAGCTGCATCTTGGGGACTTCTTGATCATCCTCCTCCAAGCTCAGTGTCCAACGAGGAGCCATGTTTTAGGGTTGACATCACTGGACACATGTCCTGGTGTCCTCTCAACCATCTACGTCCAACTTGAGGTCCTGTGGCCAATTAGGAGCCACATTTTGGGTTTCAGCCCGGAAGAGCTGCGTCTTGGAGCCTTCTCAACCATCCTCCTCCAACCTCAGTGTCCAACAAGGAGCCACAACTTGGGGGCTGACATCACCGGACACGTGTCCTGGTGCCCTCTCAACCAACTTGAGGTCCCGTGACCAATTAGGAGCCACATCTTGGGTTTGAACCCTGCAGAGCTGCATCGTGGGGCCTCCTCGACCATCCCCATCCCAACCCGGTGCCCCCGACCCATCCAGGTGCCACCTGGGGTCACCCCACGGTGTGGGCTTCCCGGAGCCGGGCGGAAGGTGCCACAGCCGTGGCCAGATTAGAAGCGAAGGCGGAGGAAGCTGTTTCCTCCTCCGGCCCCAGATAAAAACCCGGGGCTGGCGGTGGCAGGAGGAAGACGCGCCCGCGGCCGCGGCGCTTCACCAGCTCGGGTGGAGCCTCCCCTCCCCGTGGCCGCGCGGCCTCACGCCAGCCCCCGGTAGGAACGTGGGGCCTCAGGGTCGGGGTGGGGACATTGGGAGGGGGTGGGGGGTCCCTGGTATGCCCCGGGGGGAAATCGGGGCGGCTCCTGTCCTTCCCTCGCATCTCTCCTCCCTCCTCCTTTCCTTCATCTAGTCCTTCTTGTCTTCCCTCGTCCTTCCCTCCCTCCTCCTTTCCTATCCTGCAGGCCTCCTGTGCTCCTTCTCCTTCCTCCCTTCCTCCTTTCTCTGCTCCTTTCTGTCCTCCTTTCCCCTTTCTGTCCTCCTTTACTCTTTTCTGTCCTCCCTTCCCCTTTCTGTCCTCCCTTCCTCCTTTCTGTCCTCCATTTCATTTTTTGTCCTTCCTTCCTCCTTTCTGTCCTTCCTCCTTTCTGTCCTCCCTTACTCCTTTCTGTCTTTCCTTCCCCCTTTCTGTCCTCCCTTCCATTCTCTGTCCTCCCTTCCATTCTCTGTCCTCCCTTCCATTCTCTGTCCTCCATTCCATTCTCTGTCCTCCATTCCATTTTCTGTCCTCCCTTCCTCCTTTCTGTCCTCCCTTCCTCCTTTCTGTCCTCCCTTCCTCCTTTCTGTCCTCCCTTCCCCTTTCTGTCCTCCCTTCCCCTTTCTGTCCTCCCTTCCCCTTTCTGTCCTCCCTTCCCCTTTCTGTCCTCCCTTCCCCTTTCTGTCCTCCCTTCCCCTTTCTGTTCTCCCTTCCATTTTCTGTTCTCCCTTCCATTTTCTGTTCTCCCTTGCATTTTCTGTCATCCCTTCCATTTTCTGTCCTCCCTTCCTCCTTTTCATCCTCCATTCCATTTTCTGTTCTCCCTTCCTCCTTATCGTCCTCCCTTCCTCCTTTTTGTCCTTCCTCCTTTTCGTCCTCCCTTCCTCCTTTTTGTCCTTTCTCCTTTTCATCCTCCCTTCCTTCTTTCTGCCCTCCTGTCCTCCCTTTGTCATCCTCCCTTCTTATCCTCATTTGCCTCCCGTCATTTCCTTCCCGTAACCTTCCCCTTCCTCCTCCTCCTCCCATTCCCATTCCCTTCCCCTTTCCCTCCTTCCCCAGTGCCCCACGTCCTCACCCCGACCCCCACCCTGACCCCCACCCTGCCAGGGCCCACTCAGGGTCAGAGCCAACCCCTTGCTGTCTCCCCACAGCTCCTGGCCCTCCGGTATGAAGGTCCTGGTCGTGATGCTCCTGGTGCTGGTGACTGCAGGTAGGAGAGGTCCTGGGGGGTCCTGCATCTGACCCAGGAATTCTGCGTCCACCCGTGGGACACCCATGTCCACTTTGGATGTCCCACGTCCATTGTGGGACCCCCATATCCACCTTTATTTCCCTACATCCACCAATGAGACCCCCATGTCCACTTTGGATGTCCCACGTCCACCTGTGGGACCCCCATATCCACCTTCACTTCCCTACGTCCACCCATGGGACCCTGTGTCCACTTCGGATGTTCCATGTCCGCCTGTGGGACCCCCACGTCCACCTTTATTTCCCCACCTCCACCAATGAGACCCCCATGTCCACTTTGGGTGTCCCATGTCCACCTGTGTGACCCCCGTGTCCACATGGGATGTCCCACATCCACCCATGGGACCCCCATGTCCACCTTTATTTCCCCATATCCACCCATGGGAACCCCGTGTCCACTTTGGATGTCTGATGTCCACCCATGGGACTCCTATGTCCACCTTTATTTCCCCACGTCCACCTGTGGGACCCCCAGGTCCACTTTGGATGTCCCACATCCACCCGTGGGACCCCCATTGGTTGTCCCACATTCACTCATGGGACACCTATGTCCACCTTGGCTGCCCCACGTCCACCCATGGGACCCTCACATCCGTCCCAGGGGTCCCACACCTACCCTGGTGGTCTTGTGTGTGCAGGTGGGACCCCCACATCCACCCCAGATGCTCCTCATCTGCCCCAGGTCCCGTGTCCACCTATGGGACCACCCCATGCACCCTGGGACCCCTTGTCCACCCCATGTGCCCTCCAACCACCCTGGAGGCCCCACTTCCATGCGTGGGGCTGCCTCCCATCCACCTTGGGTGCCTTCCAACTACCCCGCGTCCACCTTGGTTGCCCCACATCTGCCTCAAGGGGCCATCAGGTGCCCCAGGATGCCCCCCACTATCCACCCTGGAGACCCCCATCTATCCCAGGTGCCCCTTGACCACCCAGTGGTCCCTTCCAGCCTGGCTTGGCCTCGTCCACCATTGACTCACCTCCTTGGTCGTGGCTCAGGGGACGTGTGGCAGTGGAGAGGGTCCCAGCCCACCCGTGTCCAGTGGTCCTGGGTCCCAGGCTGCCCACGTCCCCCCTGCCATGTCCCTTTGCCCCCACAGCCTCGAGGAACGTCCTGTGGGTGATCGAGGGGACCTCCTGCGACCTGCCCTGGCAGGCTGCCCTCTTCAAAGGGGACAAGTTCATCTGCGGGGGGACGCTGGTGGCCAGGAACTGGGTGCTGACGGCTGCCCACTGCCACGTCCCGGGGTAGGAGGACATGGGGGAGCAACGTCTGGGGGGTGTTGGTGGCGATCGGCTCAGGCCGCTCGGGAATCAGCCAGGGTTGACCTGGGGTCCTTCTCTGTGGCCAAGCAGGCTGGGGGGCTTGATGGCATCTCAGCGGGTTTCACTCTACCTATTTTGGGGCTACTGTACCCTTAACTCTGCCCTTTTCCTCCCCATTTGTACAAATAACCTTAACTCTGCCCATTCTTGACCTGCGAATACCCTTAACCCCACCCGTTTCCTCCCTATTTGTACAAATAACCTTAACTCTGCCCATTCTTGAGCTGCAAGTACCCTTAACTCTGCCCTTTTCCTCCCCACTTGTAAAAATAACATTAATTCTTCCCATTCTTGAGCTGCAAATACCCATAACTCCGCCCTTTTCCTCCTCATTTTTACAAATAACATTAATTCTACCCATTTTCTGGGCATGTGTAGCTTCAACTGTTTCTTTCCCTTTTCTTTTTTCTATTTTTTTTTTTTGAGGGGGGAAGGGGGTCCATACCCTTAACTCTTTTTTTATTTTTTTTATGATTATCTATAACCTTAACTCTGCCCCCTTTTCCAGCCACTTATAACCCAAGCTCTGCCTCTTCAACGACGACATATAACCTTAACTCTGCCCATTTTATGCCTTTATATAACCTTAACCCTGCCCTTTTTATGACTCTGTATCACCTTGTCTCTGCCCTTCTCTGCTTTTGCTTCTTCCACCTTTGTCACCATCTTCTGGGACCTCAGCTCTGCCCCTGCCCCTGTTTTGTGGGGGTCCTTGGGGCCCCCACAACCTCTCCAACCATGATGGGTTTGTCTTGATGGGTTCATCCAACCTTTGGCTCTAGCTTCATCAACGTGCGGCTGGGGGGCCGGGGCCCCAAGGATCCGGGCATCTCCGAGCAGAGGCGGCTCTCGGCCAAGGTCATCAGCTACCCGCGCTATGACCCGGCCACCAAGGATGGTGACCTGATGCTTGTCAAGCTCCTCCAACCCGTCCACATCAACGAGCGGGTGAAGCCGCTGCCGCTGGCCTCCCACTGTCCAGTGCCTGGCAAGACGTGCCAGATCTCAGGATGGGGGTCCACCACCAGCCCTGAAGGTATGAAACCGGTAGCCTAAGACTCAGATGGCTGGGCATCCTGATATAACCCTTGGACATCCTTCCAAGGATGTCCTTGGGGTTCCTTGGACATCCTTCTCCTCCCAAGGAACCCAGGTGTCCATGTCACCTTGGGGTTCCCCTTGGTGTCACTGAGAGAAACACGGGGACAAGCCCCAGGGCAGAGTCTGAGAGGTCAGAGTTGGGACCCTCCGTGTGACTTTGTGTTCTCCATCACGCGCAGTCACCTTCCCCGAGGACCTCCACTGCGCCAAGGTCACCATCGTCTCAGAGGAGCAGTGCCGGCGCATCTACCCCGGCTCCATCACCCCCAACATGGTGTGCGCAGGCGAACCCCGCAACCGTGCCGACTCCTGCCAGGTGGGTGCAAGTTTCGGCCACCCCAGACCCCTCTGATCATTTGGGACCCCACAGTGGTGTTGGGATGAGAACTGACACAACTCATTATAGCCAGCGGCACCCGGAGGGGATTTGGGTACGAGGGGTGGGAGGTGAGATGGCGTTGTGCAGGGATTGAGGAGAACATCTCCTTGGTGGGTCTTCATGTTCACCTCTTTGGAGTTCCCGGGATGGCCCTGAAATGGCCCTGAATTTGGGGTGAATCTATGGGGCAGACTGTGAGCCCCAGGCCCCCAAGTGCCACCCCTCTTTCCCCGGCAGGGTGACTCCGGTGGACCCCTCGTGTGTGACGGACGGCTCCAGGGCATAGTCTCCTGGGGCCCGGGCGTCTGCGGGGACCCCCAAAAACCCGGCGTCTACGTCAACCTCTGCAAATACACCCGGTGGATCCAGGAAACGATGAGAAGGAACTGAGCCCCCAGCCCCAGCCCATCCCCAGCTCCGATGGCCGCAGGACAGGCCCTGCAGCACCTCCTCCTCCTCCTCCCCGACGAAGGTCCCCGGAGCCGGCCGGTCCGAGCACCGGGACACGCGCCCCGGGGTGGGCAGGGGCCAGCCGCGGGGCCCTGTGGAGATGTTGATGAATAAAGTTTTATGACGTGGCTTTGCGCCATGTCTTCAGCGCGTGGAGTGCAGCTCTGGGAGCTTGAGGTGCCTCCGGTTGCCCCAGGTCTTGTAGGGGCAGGAGAGGACCAACAGCTTCGGGCCAAATCAGACGACCCCACTGCAGCTAGACCTGTTGACACCACTGTGGGGTGGATGTCTCTTTTGGCCCCACCATGGGGTAGACACGTTGGCCCCTCTGCAGGTAGATCATCTGGCCCTGTCATGGGGTAGACCTGTTGACCTCGCCATGGGGTAGACATGTTGACCCCATCATGGGGAAGACCACCACGAGGTAGATCTACTGGCCCCATCGTAGGCCTCCTCACCATGGAGCAGACATTTTGACCTTGCCATGGGGTAAACCCATTGAATCTACCATGGGATAGAGCATTTGGCCCCACCACGGGGTAGACCATCACAACGTAGATCTCCTGGCCCCATTTTGGATAGGTCTGTTGGTGTCACCACAGGGCAGACCTGTTGAACCCACCATGGGGTAGACCCGTTGACCCCACTGCGGGTAGACTTGGCTTCACCATGGGGCAGACCCGCCGACCTTGCCATGGAGCAACTCCATTGGCTCTGCTCCAGGTTGACCTCACCATGGGGTAGGCCTGTTGGTCCCTTTATGGAGTAGACCCATTGGCTGTTTTGGGGTTGCCCAGGACCCCTCCCACCAACACGGTGGGGACAAAATCCATCTCAGCATCCTCCCCCAAGAGAGATGAGCCCTCACAATGCCCTGGGGTCAGACCTTCCTTCTTGGTCCCCCCACCCCAGCCGTGTCTCCATGGGCAGGCGCATGACCAGGGACAATTTCCCATCCCCAGAGGGGAGAAATTTCCCCGTGACTCAGCTGGAGAAGAAGGGGCCTAATTTCCCGACCTGGGGTAACTTTGGCGGCGCATCAGGGCTGTTTTGCTTCCCCGACGGGTATGCAACGGGCAGAGAGCATCCACCCAGGGCACGTTGGCTTGCAAGCGGGAAGAAATCACCTGCTGGAGGCCAAATTTACCTGTTTGCATGGATCCAAGGCCTCTATTTTGAAGAACGGAGGGGTTGGGGGGGGATTTTTTCTCCTCCATGTGGTCCACGCGGCCCTACCGTGGTGATGGGGCTGGATGGAGAGCGGTGCCAACCCGGCTTCACCGTGGTGGGTCCGTGTAAAGGGTGAGGGATTTTGGTGGGCTGCAGAAGCACGTCCACGCTTTCCCCCTTGCGGGAGGAGGTCCGGCGAGGTCACTCCAGCACGTGTTGTCCCTTGTGGCTCAGTGGGGCGGGGAGCGACGCCAGCTGCCTTGCGCAAGGTACCCCCTCCCTCTTCCCCCACGTGGCCAGGACCTGATGCACCGGAGGGTGTGGGCCTCGTCTAGCCACTGCGGCGGGGAAAGAGGTTTTGGTCCAGGTCCAAACCCCCAGGGAGGTGGAGGAATGGCTGTCCATCATTGCTGGGACCAACGGTGGCCACCGGTGGCTTCCAGCTCTTCGCTCAGCCTTTCACAAGGAGGTTTGAGCCTTTGGGGGTTAGAGAATCCTACAGAGGTTTGGCGTGGAAGGTCCCAGGTTGGTGGCCATCAGCTGTGGTGGGCTACCACAGTGGGCTCTTAACAGCTCCTCCATCATCCATGGATGTCTGGTCAAGGTGCCTTTTGAGATCTATCAATGTGTCCTTGGAGGTCCAGTCAACATGTCCATGGAGGTCCAGTCAACGTGTCCTTGGAGGTCTGGTCAATGTGTCCATGGACATCTATCAATATGTCCATGAAGACACGGTCAAGGCATCCATTGGGGTCTACCCAACATGTCCATGGAGCTCTGGTCAATGCATCTAATGAGGTCTTCTCCCTGCACCCATGGAGGGTTGGTCACCGCATCCACTGGGGTCTGTGCAATGCAGCCGTTGAAGCCTGGTCAACGCAGCCCTCGTGGTCAGGCCAAGATGGTGACGGAGGTGCCGGTGACACAGCTGGGTCTGGTAAGTCACCACGTCCATGGAAGTGAGATTACAGCATCCCGTAGTCAACGGGACCACCACGGAGCCTGGTCCTGCTGGCCATGGAAATGAGCCACCAGAAGGAGACGTCTGTTGACCTTGGGGTGTCACATCGGGGGGGCTTGGAGGTCCTCGGGCACCCTGGTGTCCCCCACATCTGCCACTACCATGCCAGGGATAGCTGGAGTGCAACCACTGCCACCACGTCCACAAAACCATCGCTGCCGGCACCCGACACCACTATTCCTGTGTCACCCGTGTCCCCTGAGCCACCCCCTGTGTCACCCAGGGCACTGCCACCCACGGTGCTGCCAGCCCTTGTGTCAACCAGGGCCACCCCCTCCTCCCTCCCTCCTGGGTCACCCAGGGCACTGCCACCCACGGTGCTGCCACCCCGTGTGTCAACCAGGGCCACCCACCGTGTCACCCAGGGCGCTGCCAACCCCTTTTGTCACCCAGGACCACCCCTGGACTCGGCACCCCCAAGGCTGTGAGGACACAGAGGGGACTTGTCAGGGTGGGGCGCATCCTCTCCGTGCCACTGAGGATTGGGAGGGGGGAGCGTGGGGTCCCCTGGCGGCCCTGGCAGTGGGTGGCAGGCCCGGGCTGGCCCTGGGGATAATTAGGTAATTAGCACTAATTACGCGGAGGAGATGGGAGCGGAGGAACTGGGAGAACCGGTTGGGCCCAGCCCCAACATCATCGTCATCGCGACCGGGGACGTGGCCCAACATGCACGCCCCCTCCCCGGCATCTCAGGGGGCCCCCTGTGTTCTTCTGTGGGTCCCCGTGTCCCCAACAGGTCCCCTCACATGACCCCATGTCTCCATGTCCCCCCAAGTCCCCTTGTGTGACCCCATGTCCCCTCACATCCCCACGTGTGCTTCTGTGGACCCCCCCCATGTCCCCTCTTGTGCCTTCAAGTTCTCCCCTGTCCCCTCATGATCCCCCCACGTGCCTCCACGACCCTTCGAGGTCCCCCAGTCCCTCCTTGTGCTCCCCTGTCCCCTTGTGTCGCCCCATGTCCCTTTGTGTCCCCTGTTGGGGTCCCACGTCCCCTTATGTGCCCCATGTCCCCTCATGGGCTCCCCCTGTCCCCAGCATGCCCCCCATGTCCCCTCATGTCCCCTCATGCCACCTGGAGACCCCCATAGATGGGCTCCCCCTCTGTGGTGGGAAGCCTTGTAGATGTGACCCTCATGGCCCAAGATCACCGCATCGATCCCGTGGGTGGGATCTCCCTGGGGACGAGATCTTTGCCCACCAGATCTTGGGGAACATGGCCCAGGTGGGCCATGGGTGGGATATCCATGGAGGATCTCTGCTGTTGACCACTGCACGGACAGGTTCCCCTGGTGTGGAGGTCTCTGGTGGACCAGGACACCATGGATAGGATCTCAGTAGATGGGACTTCCATGGGATGGGATCCTCGTGAACGTGATCCTGGTGGACGGGTCTTTACGGACCACGACCACCATGGACTGATGGCTGGTGGATTAGGTCCCTGTGGACCAGACCTCCACAGGATGGGATCTCCACGGATGGCACCCTGGTAGGTGAGATCCTCGCAGGCCAGGCCTCCACAGATGGGCTCCTCAGCACCACAGCCTCTTCAGTGAGGACCTCAGCAGAGCAGATCCCCGTGGACTTACTGGGAACAGTTGCTCTGGGTTCGACTCCAGGTTTGGGACCAAACCCAGCCCCGGGCTTCCTCTGCCACCAGCGGAGAGCGAGATCAGCATCTCCAAAACGTGATTCATCTTGGCCCGGCCTTTCCTTTCGTCAGGGCTCAGCTCCTGGGCCTCTCCACCCTTAATTGCTTGGCAGGGGCTCTAATTGCCCCGCGAGCTGCTGGCGGCCTCAGCTCCTTTCCCAAAAGCTCTGCGAAAGACTTTCCTTTGCCCGAATCACGGCTCTGGTACTCTGCAACTCCAAGGATGGCCAAGCTGGGGTGGCACTGGAGGACCCCTGGGTGCCCAAAATCCTTCCAGGATCTGTAAGATGCTGCAGGACGTGCTGGAGCTTGGACAGGATTCTTCTGGAGGAGGGAAATCAGGTGGGATGAGAGCACCGGTGGCTTCAACTGCCCGGATCCTGGCTGATGTCCAGCACCAAACCCGCCCAGGGAAGGGCCAGGCAACGCCGAGGTCCCCGTGCAGCAGTGGGTGGAGATGCCCTGGGTGACCCTGGGGACAGTGGGTGACACTGATAACACCCAAGTCACCATGGATGGAGACCCTAAGTCCCCATGGGGTGGAGAAGCCGGTGGTGACCTCCCATCTTGGAGACCTTCCCCTTGCCATTGGGGCTGGGGATGGACGGAAGGGGATCTGAGGTGCACGAGGGCTCGGGGACAATTTCCAGCTGGGGACAAGGTGGGGGACAAGTGTCACTCGCATCCCTGGTGCCCCCTTGACTCACCGGAGCCGACTCGCAGGGCTCGGTGGGGTTGGCACCAGGTCGTAGCCTCGCCCATCGTTCACCTGCATCCGTGGCGTTACTCATCAGGAGGTGTGACCAGGAGAAGGTGGCACGTAGGTCCCCGAGGACCTCCGGCCTGGCGACGTCCTTGGGGACCTCCCGGAGCTGCAAACTGTCCCCCCTCGGAGGTGGCATCCCAAAGCTTGTGCCAAATCCCACACCCTTACACACACATGCACGGAGGGCATGTGCACACGCGTGTGCATGATGTGAAGTCTACCCGGTGCGTAGCGGGTGGACGGACAGACGGACAGATGGAGAGGGAGGTGGATGGACGGATAGATCTGTAGATCTAGGTGGATCTATCCATCTCAGTGTAGATGGACAGATGGATTGAGGGATCCATCTATCTTGATGTAGATGGACAGATGGACGGACAGATGGATGGATAGGTAAACGATTGATAGACGGATAGGAGGACAGAGGGACAGACGGCCATCCAGCTTGCTGGAAGGACAGACAGATGGAGATAGAGCTGTACAGACAGACAGACAGACTGACAAAGCCCGGTGGATGGGCAGAGATGGACAGATAGACGGAGAGATGAGCAGATAGAGATGAGAGCGGATAGACTGACCGGCTGGTGGACAAACGGACGAAAAGATGAGTGGATAGACTGATGGACAGATAGATGCTGAAATAGCCACCTGGACAGACGGACAGATGGACAGCGAGGCTGCTGGATAGGCGTGCAGACAGATGGACGGACGGGTGGGCAGGTGGACAGATAGACAGATGGGCAGACAGACAGCTAGACAAAGCGGGATGGACAGATGGACAGAAAGACAGGGACGAGGGGACAGACGGACGAGGGGATGGCTGGATAGGGGTGCAGGTAGGTGGATGGACGGACAGACAGGTGGATGGATGGACAGACAGGTGGATGGATGGATGAGCAGATGGCCAGAGAGATGGCTGGACAGACAGACAGCTGGACAGACTTACAGGTGGATGGGTGGACAGACGGACGGGCAGACTTGCAGTCAGGCGGACAGATGGACGGGGAGATAGATGGATGGACAGGAAGGTGGAAGGACAGACGGATAAATACGGCCGGACAGATGTCCAGGCAGACTTACAGTTGCATGACCAGACAGACAGACAGACAGACAGGTGGCCAGGATAGATGAACAGACGGACAGACGGCTGGACCGGCAGGCAGATAAACAGACAGACTGGCCACACAGCTAGGCAGACGGACAGGCGGACAGCCAGCTGGACGGGCAGCCAGGGCGAGAGGCGGATGGACGTACGGACAGCACCCAGGCCATTCCATTTAACGACGCCCAGAGGCCGGATCCAGCCCATCCCACCCCAGCAGCTGTGGGGACAACCCTCCTCAAACCCACCCACACACCCACGAGGAAAGGGGGTGACCCAGCCAGTCCGTCCATCTGTCCGTCCATCCGTCCCTCTGTCCATCACGCCGGGCTGGTCTGTTTTCGGGCACGTCGGGAGGAGCGGGGCGGCGTTTTCCTCTGGGACATCAAAGCGGTAATCACCCGTGGGGCCGGGGAGACACCCACGGCCACGCTTGTCCCGCTTGCCGCTTGGACCCGTCGCCCAACCGCCCTTGAGTCACCCCGGCGGAGACACAACCTACTTTTTGGCCCGGTATAAATATGGCCCAACGACGGATTCTCGGCTTCCCGACGCACCGAGCCGGCCCCGTCCTTCTCCTCCAGCAGGTGAGTCCATCCCCGCAGCGGGGACAGCGGCGGCCTCCATCTCCAAGGGGTCGGATGGTGCCAGGTGGGACTTGGGGGGTTCTCCAGGTTCTTCGTTTCTTCTTTCCTAAGGGTCAGATCCGTCCGCGCTGTGGTTTGGTGGAGGGAGCCTTCCGTATCCCGGGTTAACTCGGCTCGCCCAGTTTAACGGGGACTGGGAGGGAAATGGTGCTTCCTGGGTTGCTGGAGGCACCGCCGGAGAGCTGAATTGGGCCAAAACAGGGTGGAGAAGAGGGATTGAGGCCACAGCGTGATCTGTAGGGATGAAAGTTCACCAAAACACCAAGAGCATCCTGGTGGCGTTGCCTCTGTCCCTTGTTGGGAGGTGGAAGGACAGCGCTGGGACTGTCCCCCTGTCCCCCACGTGGCACCGAGTGCTCTCCCGTGGTCCCTGAGCTGGTCTGGTTTGGTTTCTCTGCCCCTCCAGGAATGGCTCGTGACGGGCATGGGGCCTTCAACTTCACCCCCATCTTCATCCTCATGGTGGGACTGCTGTCCGCCACCCCGCTGCTGGCACAAAACGGGAAGGGGGGCAATGAAGGCGATGAGCGTAAGTCAATCCGGTGGATGGAGATAGGGACGGGGACACTGCAGATGTTTCGCGGATGCGTCGCGGGGGAATGTATCTGGAGGGATGGGATAGGATGGGATGGGATTGGATGGGATGGGATGGGATGAGGAGATGCCTTCTGGCTCGTGGGAATCTTGCTGATGGGAAGGCTTGGGCAAAGCCCTGTAATTTCGAAACCTGTTTTCATTTCGAGCTGAGATAAAGCAACCCCTCGCCGTAGCAAGAAAAGACACGGAGGAAAATTCCGTCACGTGGTTGGAGACGCTAGGATCCCTGGGACATCTTCCCTTCCTTCTCCGTGAGGTCGTACGGGGATTTCTGCCATGGAAAAGGAGACAAAAGCAGTCACCTGGGGCGAAGGAAAGCAAGAGAGACTTAATCCTGATGGGAGCATCCCCTTCTTTTCTTCTGGCTTCCAAAATGATGCTCTGACGAAGGGGAACCAGCACAGCCCCATGGATGGGTCCTGATCAGGGACGGAAGAGGAGGCCCATGATATATGCCCAAGAGTTGCCAAAACCTGGGATCTTAACCCAAATCAGTGCCCCCAGAGCTGAATCCGAAACTCCCAGGTCCTGCGTAGAAGGAACAAGCTCATGTTCAGACGGCGCCTGGATAATTTGCCATGTGGCTTTCCCAGAACTGTTTTCTGGGGGGGGGGGTTCTTGTGATAAGGTTTATCACAGCTTGGTTTGGGGTGGAGACACCATCACCTTGGCTGGAGCTCTCTTCTGGAAATCCAGGCTATGGATCCCACCGCACGGCTCCACCTTCTTGCGTTGCTTCTCCACCAGCTGGCCTTCATCAACGGAGATCCTCCGGGCCCAGGGAAGCTGCCGAGATGTCTACAAGGAGCTCGGTGGAACCTAAACCTTCTGGATGGTCTCCAAAGGCCCAAGGACAGCCTTTGAGGTGACGAGGGATGCTTCCCCGATGAGCGTGCACGCTGGGATGGTTCCCACCCTCCAGTTTTGGCAGCTGGGACCGGATAGTGGCAGATTCCAGGCGGCCTGAAACTCGGGCGTCTCCCATTGCCACCCGTCACAGGTCGTAATCCCCACCAGCACAAACCAGTCCCACCAGTAAATTCCAATGTCCCAACGTGCAGTGGAAGGTGATTGCAGATAACCATGGACCCGAGCCACCTCGCACACACATGGATCAATACAGCTCTTCGCCAGGGCAGTCAACATGTGGAGGTGGCAACCACAACTTCTTCCCAAAAACACCCCAAAAGTCAGCTGGGATGCTCCAGGCTACAGCGTGGAGGACTCAGCCTCAAGACCCATGAAGACACCTGGGGGAACGAGGACTTGATGCCTCCCATGTGACAGAGGCAAAAGTCCAACTACTGCGCATTTTTTGAGTCAGGAGAGAGGATTTTTTGTTTAAAAAAATCTTTTTTTTCTTTTTTTTTTTTTTTTTTTTTAATCTGGTTATCCTTTTGCTGTGAAGCTCATCTCCTGCTACTTGGACACAACTGATCACGAGGCGTCTTCTCCAGTAGAGAGCTTCTCAAAAATCCTGAGAGGTTCTTGCCCACATAGAGCTGTAGAGGGAGGGACACCAGGAGCACAGCGTGTCTATTGTGTGGACACCCAAGTGGAGTCTTGCATGGGCACGACCTCAAGATGGTCATCCCACAAACCTCATAAACATCCCAACATGGGGAGGGACACCTTGTCTTGTAGACATCCAGCGTTGGATGGGGTGGGATTGCCTCTCAGAATGGTCCCTCCCTCTCTCTGAGGACCATCAACGCTGGCCAACTCCAGTGGACAACCATCTGCTTCAGCGAGCTAAAGCGAGGGGAGATGCCTCCAGAGACCTTAAAGATTGAGAAACTCGTGTCAGAAATGGAAGCTTTGGGTGGTGAGACCCCTTTTTTTCTGCGATATGACCAAAGACCCCAAAACCAAGCTGATGGCTCTCTTCCCTGCAAACCTCATGGGACCAACGTGTCTTGGCTCCAGAGCCACGTAAGGACTCGCATTCCTGAGTGAGCTCCTGTTATCATTTCTCCCTGTGTCATGGCTTCTCCTGCTTGTGTTGATGCAACCATCTTCTACCTCGGCCCTAACTAGGAGGTCTGGGTACATAACATGAGCCATCCAGGAGGTAGGAGTCTTTTCGAGCTGGTCCTACAGGCTTTCTTACCAACGGAGGAAGAAGAAATCAGCTCTTTTAGGGGTGCGTCATCTCCCTTTTAGAGTCCAATCTTGGGCTGGGAGGAATCTTAGAGGTGGAACGGATGCCCCTCCCCGAGGCACATGGCGAAACCGGCGGAGATAAGTGGCCCTTGGTGACTTCCTGACGCACAGCGATTTCCAGTACAGCTCATTGGCACAGCCTGGCATGATGGACTGGTCCCAGGGGGTCTTCTCGTGGGACCTCCCACCCCAACGCTCTCCCTGGGACGTGTGGTCGGGCCATGGAGCAGTGGGCTCCATCAGAAGGCATCGAGAGAATTCAGATCGTCGAGGACTGTTTGGGGCTACTAATGGTTGGATTTCAACTGCTCCTGGTCCAAAACCCATCTTTTTCTCATTAAAAAAAAAAAAAAAAAGATTTTGGTGTGACCTCAGTAGGTTAATAGATGACTCAGTGAAACAAAACAAAGCAAAACAAAAAAAGTTAATTATGATTTTGACTGTTCTGATGGTATTTTAAGGCTAAAAAAAATAACAAAACCCACGGGAGAGAGAGCTTTCCCTTCTGTGTCTCATTTCACAATTTTTAAAGTTGGTTTTATGCTTTTCAACCCAAAATAACATTTTTTTTTCTTTGGAAGGAGGCTTCCTGGCTGCCTATAGCCATGCAAGGTTCTCACGGTGCCCTTGGGTGCTCTTGTCTTGCAGTACCGGAGGTGGACGAGTCCCGTATCATCGGTGGGAAGCCCTGCTCCATCACCCAGCGACCTTTCCAGGTTGCCCTCATCAAGAGGGGACAAATCCTGTGCGGAGGAAGCTTGATAGACGCCCAGTGGGTCCTGACAGCCGCCCACTGCAAGCAGCCAGGCAGGTAAGCTGGCTCCGTGCTCACATTCCCCATGGCTTCCTACAAGCCGACGTCTCGTTTTCCAAGACCCTTTAATGACTGAGGGGGAGAGTTGGGTCCCAGAGGTTGGTACCTCCAGGTATCGGTGCCCAGATGTTGGCACTTCCAGAGGATGGTGCCTCCAAATGGTGGCATCCAGAGAGAGATGCCCCGAATGTCGGCGTCTCCGGAGTTGGCTGCTTCCAGATGTGGACACCTCCAGATTTTGGTGTCCAGAAGTTGGTAATGTTGAGTCTGGTACCTTCAGGTAGCTCCAGAGGTGGGTATCTCCAGAGGTTGCTATGCCCAGGTAGTCCCACCCAGATGTTACCTCCAGATCTGATGTCCTGATGCCCAGAAGCACCAGATGTTGATGCTCCAGCCATGGGTATCTCCAGATGTTGGTATCCAGAAGCTGGTACCTCCAGAGGGCATCGAAGGCACAGCCAGCATCCCCAGGGAGACAGGAGCTGATGTCTCCTTTGCCAGGGGACAACATCTGGCCATCAACCCCCAAGGGACTCAACCTCCCCCAGATTTGAGGCCCGGTCACCCCCCCTTTTTCCAGGTGATGACACCAAGTGGAGCAGGTCCCCCCACAGCCAAATTTCTCCAGCTTCCCCACAAGGCTCCACGAGAGGAAGCTTCACGTTTGGGAGGGGAAATAAAGATGAAAACCAGAAGAAACGTTGGCAAGAAGTTGGGCTCAGGGTGGCGTTGCTGGGATGTTGCAGGTGGGACTCCTTGCCTGAAGCCTGATGTGAGGAAGACGAAGGTGAAGTCAAGGAACTGAAGTCAAGACGTTCTCCAAAGTCCCATGGAGATGGGAAAGGCCCCAGGGTACCTGAGCCATCAAAGAGCTCTTGGAGGAGATCTAGCTCACAAATCCCCAAGGCATTTTCATTTTTCTCCTCGAGGACAAGGGGATGAGGTGGTCCCATGGACACATCACCTTAACTCTGCCTGCCGACTGGGTCTGGAGAAGCTTTGGGGGATGACCCTCAGTCATCCCCTTGACCCATAGGGTTGTGCATCTCCTCTGGAGGAGCTGGCTCTGATTTCTTGACCTTCTTCTCCGGGCAGGGACCTCAGGGTGTTAATTGGGACGGACACGTTGCGGGATGGCACGGGGGAAGTGAGGATGATTTCGCAGTTAATCGTCCACCCGGCCTACAACCCCCGCAAGAACGACAACGACTTCATGCTCCTGAGGCTGAACAGACCCGTGCAGTTTAGCAACAACATCAAGAAGATCAGATTGGCCACGAGGTGTCCCATGGACGGGATGAGGTGCAGCGTGTCTGGCTGGGGCACGACCAAGTCCCCCGGAGGTACTGGCTCAATGTGGAGACGCCGGTGGAAGAGGTGGGATAGGGGGGATGTAATTTGGCAGGGAAAAGGAGGCCGAGTTCTCTTCTTGGTCAGGAAAATTGGATGAGGGAGGGCCCCTTATGTTGTCTTCACTCTACCCAACGAGGTTTCCCATGAAAAATGACTTTCCCTTGGGGTTGAGGTTGGGGTTTCCTTTGCGTTGGACTACCCACCTCCGGTGGAGGCATCTCCCTTGCCCGCCTCCAAAGGAACTTCACCAAAAATACCACAAGGTCTACTCAGGCCTCAGCACGAGGAGGCTGCCATTCCTCACCGTTTTTCTCTCCATCCCCCTCATCTGCAGCAAAGCTCCCCAGAAATCTGCAGTGTGCCGGCGTCCAAGCCTTCGGGAAGGATAAGTGCGCGAGGGCGTACGGGAGGTTGATCACCCCCAACATGTTCTGTGCCGGCGTCCCCCAGGGGGGCATCGATTCCTGCCAGGTAAGAGGTCCCTTCAGCCTCCTCCCATGGGGCCGTGAAAGGTTTGGGTTCCTTCACCATTATCTTCAAGCCATAAAACCGGGGAATGGCCTTAACACGTAGGTGAAGCTACATAATATTTGGGTTTCCCACAATATTTGGGTTTCCCGCAATATTTGGGTTTCCCGCAATATTTGGGTTCCCCAGAGCCTTTGTTTTCCCAAAAATATTTGGGTTTCCCCACAAGTACCTCATGCTTGAGGCACGGAGCCAGGGATGGGCCACAACATGTGGATGGGTCCATGCAAGGTTTGGGTTCCTCCACCTTTATCTCCAACCCAAGCCATAAAACCAACAAATGGCCCCAGCATGTAGGTGAAGCTACACAATATTTGGGTTTCCCACAATATTTGGGTTTCCCACAATATTTGGGTTTCCCACAACCTTTGTTTTCCCAAAAATATTTGGGTTTCCCCACAACTACCTCATGCTTGAGGCCCGGAGCCAGGGATGGGCCACAACATGTGGATGAGTCCATGCAAGGTTTGGGTTCCTCCACCATTATCTCCAACCCAAGCCATAAAATCAAGGAATGACCAAGACACGTGGATGGGTTCCTACAAGGTCTGTCTTCCCCACAACTATCTCATGCTTAAGCCCCATAGACGGGACTGGACCACGAGACGGGGTGCAAGGTCCATGGTGTCACCCAAATGAGCCCTACCCTTGTGCTCTTCTCCCCACAGGGCGACTCCGGGGGCCCGCTGGTGTGCAACGGGGTGCTGCAAGGCGTGGTGTCGTGGGGCATGGCCGTCTGCGGGCGCAAGGGGCAGCCCGGCGTCTACTCCAACGTGTGCCAAGCCGTGCCCTGGATCAGGAGATACATCAGGGGGTAGCAAGACCGACCCCCTCCACGGCCCCACCACCTCCCCCCGCGCCCTCCCAATGACATTCTCGGCACTTAAGTATTTGGGGTGGGGTGGGAGAAGCAAATAATTTCCCGGAATGCTCTTGGGAAGATGGGCGATTTGGGGAGAAATAAAGTAATTGAAAGAAAAAGGGGAAATTGAGTCATGGAAGAGTTTGGGGGGGGGGCTCCAGAACCCTTGGATGTGGACCCCTCAGCATCCCCCAGGGTCCCTTTGCCTCATCCTTTGGGGAGGGGGACACCAGCGCAATAATTAATGAGCTATTAATTGCCATCCTGACAATAACCCCATCACTAGGAGGAAAACACTGTTTTAATTAGTGATTTCCCTCGTTAGCGTTAACGAGAAACCCTTTGGGATCTGAGATGGGGCATGGATCCTGTCTCCTGCACCCACACTGGGGGAAAGGGACTAATTAATAGAACTAATTAATAGGGATAATTAATCCCCTACACACCTACCGGCACCGGGAGCTTTCCTCTCCCAAACTCTCTAGGCAGCTTCACCGGCTGCAGGACCCCACCCTAATTAATCACCCAACTAATTAATGAATTACCGATGATGTTCGTGTTGGCCATGCTAATTGGGAGCGTGGCCAAAAGCCGAGGTCACCGGGAACGGGGAGGGGTGACAGTGACACGGGGACCTTGTGCGAGGTGCCCCCTCTGCAGGCATCCAGAAAGGGGCAGGGGATTTCCCCAAGGGAGTCCTCGTTAGGCCTAATTGGGCCGCTAATTAGCTGGAAGCCTGGGGGAGGTGTGGAAGGGACTGTCCCTAGGTGCCGGTGGTGTTATTTTGGGGACAGTCCCCGGATGTCCCCAGATCGTGGTGTCCTCCGGGACTGGAAGGGGACATGGGCGCCTTGGGGACATCATCCCTTTGAGGACATCATCCTGTTGGGGACACCATCCCTTTGGGGACACCGGCCCTTTGGGGACGTCATCCCTTTGGGGACATCGTCCTGTTGGGGACATTGTCCCCTTGTGGACATCATCCCTTTGGGGACATTGGCCCTTTGGGGGACATCATCCTCTTGGGGACATCAGCCCTTTGGGGGACATCAACCCTTTGGGGACATCGGCCTTTTGGGGGACATTGGCCCTCAGGGGACATCATCCCACTGGGGACATTGACCCTTTGGGGACATCAGCCCTCTGGGGACACCAGCCCCATGGGGACATTGTCCCCTTGGGGACAGGATCCTTTTGTCCCTTAGGGTGCAGAGCTCCTGAGGACCTTGTAGGAGATATGGGGACACTCTGGGGACAAGGAGCACCCACGTGGTGCCAGCATGTCCACTGGCGCCCGTCCCCTTGGGGTGACATCCCCCTGAGCGCCACAGGGATGTCGAGGTGTCCCCTCAATTCTGCTTTGGGGTCCCCTTAATTTTCATTTCGGGTCCCCTCAATTCTCCTTTGGGGTCCCCGTAATTCTCTTTTGGGGTCCTTTTAATTCTCCTTTCGGACCGCCTTAATTTTCCTTTGGGGTCCCCTTCATTTTCTTTCGGGGTCCCCTTGATTTTCCTTTGGGGTCCCCTCAATTCTGCATTTGGGTCCCCTTAATTCTGTCCTGGCTTTGGGGTCCCCTCAATTCTGCATTTGGGTCCCCTTAATTCTGTCCTGGCTTTGGGGTCCCCTCAATTTTCCTTGGGGTCCCCTTTTGCTCTGTCCTTGTTTTGGGGTCCCCTCAATTCTCCTTTGGGATCCCCTTAATTCTCCTTTGGGGTCCCCTTAATTCTCCTTTGGGGTCCCTTTAATTCTCCTTTGGGGTCCCCCTACTTCTCTTTTGGGGTTCCCTTAATTCTCTTGCGGGTCCCCCTACTTCTCTTTTGGGGTTCCCTTAATTCTCCTTTGGGTCCCCTTTACCCCCACTTTTTGGGGTCCTCTTTGCTTCTCCTTTGGGGTCCCGTTAACTTGGTCTCTTGTTTTGGGGTCCCCTTAACTCTCTTCTGCTTGGGGTCCCCTTAACCCCGCCCTTACATTGGGGTCCCCTTTATCTGCCCCTACTTTGGGGTCCCCTTAACTCTGCCTCTGTTTTGGGGTCCCCTTGACTCCACCCCCAATTGGGGTTTTCTTAATGTTGCCCCTATTTTGGGGTCCCCTTTCTCTGCCCCTATTTTGGGGTCCCCTTAACTTCACCCCTATTTTGGGGTCCCCTTTACCTGCCCCTACTTTGGGGTCCCCTTAATTCTTCCCCTATCTTGGGGTCCCCTTAATTATGTCCCTCATTTGGGGTCCCCTTAATGATGTCCCTCATTTGGGGCCCCCTTAATTGCCCCTGCTTTGGGGTCCCCTTAATTCTGCTCCTATTTTGGGGTCCCCTTCCCTCTTCCCCCCCAAAATTTGGGCAAAGGGGGAAACTGAGGCAGGGCAGAGCCTCCACTCATGGAGGGCCTCGATGGGAGGATTGTGGGTAATGTGGGGCTGGCACCCCACAGCCGTGTGGGCTGCACTGGGAGGGACTGGGAAGGGCAGAGATGGCACTGGGAGGGACAGGAAGGGCACTGGGAGGCACTGGAAAGGGCAGAGGGGGCACTGGGAAGGACAGGAAGGGCGCTGGGAGGCACTGGAAAGGGCAGAGGGGGCACTGGGAGGGACAGGAAGGGAACTGGGAGGCACTGGAAGGGAATTGGGAGGCACTGGAAGGGACGGGAAGGAACTGGGGAGCACTGGGAAGGGGAGGGAGGGCACTGGGAAGCACTGGGAGGGACAGGAAGGAAACTTTGAGGCACTGGGAGATGGGAAGGGAACTGGGGAGCACCGGGAAGGGGAGGAAGGGCACTGGGAAGCACTGGGAGGGACAGGAAGGAAACTGGGAGGCACTGGGAGATGGGAAGGGAACTGGGGAGCACCGGGAAGGGGAGGAAGGGCACTGGGAAGCACTGGGAGGGACAGGAAGGGAACTGGCAGGCACTGGAAAGGGCAGGGAGGGCACTGGGGGGCATTGGAAGGGTACTGGGAGGCACTGGAAAGGGCAGGCAGGACACTAGGAGGCACTGGAAGGGCACTGGGATACACTGGAACATGCTGGGAGGCACTGGAATATACTGGGAGGCACTGCAAAGCATTGGGATGTACTGAAAGGCACTGGGAAGCCTCTAGGAGACACTGGGAGGCACTGGGCGGTGCTGGAAGGGACTGGGAGGTATTGGAGGCCTCAGGAGTTCACTGGGAGGCACTGGGAGCACTGGGAGCCCCTGAAGGCACTGGGAGGAATTGGAAGGTACTGTGAGGGTGCTGGAAGGCATTGGAGGCCTTGCGAGCAAACTGGGAGCACTGGGGGCACTGGGAGCCCTGGGGACACTGGGAAAACTGGTAGCACTGGAAGCACTGGGGGCACTGGGACCACTGGGAGCACTGGGGGCACTGGGGTACTGGGGGCAATGGGATCACTGGGGTACTGGGAGCACTGGGATCACTAGGATCACTGGGAGCACTGGGATCACTGGGATCACTGGGGCACTGGGTGCACTGGGAGCACCGGGAGCACTGGCATCACCGGGGTACTGGGATCACTGGGACCACTGGGAGCACTGGGATCACTGGGAGCACTGGGAACACTGGGATCACTGGGGCACTGGGAGCACTGGGAGCACTGGGATCACTGGGGCACTGGGAGCACCAGGAGCACTGGGATCACCGGGGTACTGGGATCACTGGGACCACTGGGGACACTGGGAAAACTGGTAGCACTGGAAGCACTGGGAGCACTGGGACCACTGGGATCACTGGAATCACTGGGAGCACTGGGGCACTTGGGACACTGGGAGCACTGGAAACACTAGGATTTGGGCACTGGTATCACTGGTATCACTGGTATCACTGGTATCACTGGGGGCACTGGGAGCACTGGGAGCAGTGGGCGTGTCCCCACTGTCTCCGCCCCAACCTGCCAGGGCGGGGCCCCCCCCCGGGGATTTAAAGGGCCGGGCCCGGCCTCGGCAGCCTCCAGGTCCCTGTCCTCCGCTGCCATGGAGCGCCTCCTGCCCCTGCTGCTGCTGGCTGCTGGTGAGGGGACTGGGAGGGACTGGGAGGGACTGGGGGGCACTGGGAGGGCACTGGGGAGCACTGGGTGGGGACTGGGAGGGAGTGGGAGGGAACTGGGGGCACTGGGAGGGACTGGGAGGCAACTGGGGGGCACTGGGAGGGAACTGGGGGCACTGGGAGGGAACTGGGGGCACTGGGAGGGACTGGGGGGCAACTGGGGGGCACTGGGAGGGAACTGAGGGGGAACTGGGGGGCACTGGGAGGAACTGGAGGGCATTGGGAGGGAGCTGGGAGGGACTGGGAGGTAACTGGTGGGCACTGGGAGGGAACTAGGGAGAACTGGGAGGGACAGAAAAGGAACTGGTGGGCACCAGGAGTGGTTGAGGATATTGGGAGGGAATTGGTAAGGAACTGGTGGGCACTGGGAGGAAATTGGGAGGGAACTGGGGCATACTGGGAGGGACTGGGAGGCACTGGAAGTGAATTGGAGGGGAGTAGGAAGGGAGTGGGAGGACATTGGAGGGGTCTGGTGGGCACTGGGAGGGCGCTAGGGTGCACTGGGGGGACTGGGTGGTACTGGGATGGTGCTGGGGGGACTGGGAATATGCTATAGGGAGCACTGGGGGGAACTGGGAGCTGCTGGGGTGCACTGGGAGTGAACTGGGGGGCCACTGGGAAGGTGCTGTGTGTGCTGCAGTGCACTGGGAAGGCACCAGGGGGCACTGGGATGGTGCTGGGGGGCACTGGGGGGAACTGGAAGGGAACTGGGGGGCACCAGGAAGGGGCTGGGAGGCAACTGAGGGGAACTGGGGGGACTGGGAGGTGCTGGGAAGCGACTGGGGGAAACTAGGAGGGCACTGGTGGGTGCTGCAGTGCACTGGGAGGGCACTAGGGGGCACTGGGAGTGCTGGGGGGCACTGGGAGGCCCCGGGAGGCCCTGGGAGGGCACTGGGTCACTGGGAAGGCATTGGGAGGGGGGTGAGAGGGAATGGGGGGCACTGGGAGTGTACTGGTGGCAGTGAGGCAGAATGAGGAGATCTTGGAGGCACTGAGGTGTACTGGGAAAGAGGTGGAGGTGAACTGGGGACACTGGGAGCATACTGGTGTGAGTGGGAGGGAAAGAGGAAGCACTGGGAGGCACTAGAGGGCACCGAGGGATACTGGGAGGGAGCTGAGGGTGAACTGGGGACACTGGGAGACAGTGGGAGTGTACTGGTATGGATGGGAGGGAAACTGGAGGCACTGGGAGGCAAATGGAGGGCACTGGGGGATACTGGGGCACTGAAGAAGGGCTGGGGGGCATGGGGAGCACTGGGAGCACTGGTGGGGTGTAGGAGGGACTGGGATGGCAACCGGTTGCACTGGGAAGGAACTGGGGGTGAACTGGGGCATTGGGAGCACACTGGTGGGGCATGGGAAGAAAAGGGGGGGAAGCACTGGGAGGCAACTGGAAGCCACTGAGGGGACAGCAAGGGTTTACTGGGAGGGAGCCAGAGGAGACTGGGGTCACTGGAAGGTACTGGGTGGGAACCAGAGGCTACTGGGAAGACCTGGCGGGCAGTGAGAGGCACTGGGAGTCACTGGGGACAATGGAGAGGAAGTGAGGCTGCATTGGGAAAGAAGTGGGAGGCACTGGGAGGGCACTGGGAGGTGCTGGGAGGGCAATGGGAGGCACTGGGAGGGCACTGGGAGACACTGGGAGGTAGTAGGTGGGAAGTGAGAGATCACTGGGAGAACTGGGAGGGAACGGGAGCAACTGGAAGGGCAGGAAGGTGACGTGGGGAGGCCCTGAGGACCCTTAGATAGGGAGGAACTGGGAAGGAAGGAACTGGGAAGGAACTGGGAGGCACTGGGATGGCACTGGGAGGCAGTAGATGTGAAGTGAGAGGTCAGTGGGAGAACTGGGAGGGAATGGGAACAACTGGGGGAGCAGAGAGGTGACGCAGGGAGGCCCTGAGGACCCTTAAATGGGGAAGAACTGGGAAGGAAGGAACTGGGAAGGAACTGGGAAGGAACTGGGAGACACTGGGGCCCTTAGATGGGGACCCTTAGATGGGGAGGAACTGGGAAGGAAGGAAATGGGAAGGAAATGGGAAGGAACTGGGAGGCACTGGGATGGCCCTGAGAGACACTGGCAGGCAGTAGGTGGGAAGTGAGAGGTCACTGGGAGAACTGGGAGGGAACGGGAGCAACTGGGAGGGCAGGAAGATGATGCGGGGAGGCCCTGAGGACCCTTAGATGGGGAGGAACTGGGAAGGAACTGGGAAGAACCTGGGAAGGAACCGGAAAGGAACCGGGAAGGAAGGAACTGGGAGGAACTGGGAGGCACTGGGAGGCACTGGGAGGGCTGAACCCCGGTTCCCCTCCCGCAGCGGCCACGGGGGACGAGAACCGGATCGTGGGGGGCCACAGCTGCCAGAAGAAGCACCACCCGTACCAGGCGGTCCTGCTGGGCCCCCAGAACAACATCCACTGCGGCGGGGTCCTCATCGACAAGTTCTGGGTGCTGACGGCCGCCCACTGCGACACCAAGAGGTGGGGTGGCCCCAGCTGGGGTGGGGATTGGTGGGGTGAGGGCCCTTCCCCTCCGCTGGGCCGATGGGCAGGTCTGGGAGAGGGTCACCAGGTCCTGGTGGGGATTGGTCTCAACGTGGAGGAGGTGGAGAACATCAAGGGTGGAAGTCGTGGGGGTCGTCTACTTGAGGTCCTCCTCCCCACCCTGCAGCCTTCTGGGGACCTTTCCCAGCAGCCACGATGTCACTTGGGACTGGGTGGCCAAGTGCTGGGCGGAGAGGAGGTCACCTCTATGGCCTGGAAGAACCTCTTGGCTTCCCATTGTGACCATCCCATTGGGTTGGCCAACAACTGTCCAGCTGGGTTCCAAGAATTAGGATCTAACTGTGTTGGCCACCACAACCATCCAGTTGGGCTCCCAGTATGACCATCCCATTGGGTTGGCCACCACAACCATCCCATTGGGCTCCCAATACGACCATCCCGTTGGGTTGGCCACCACAACCATCCAATTGGGCTCCTAACATCACCATCCCATCGAGTTGGCCACCACAACTGTCCAGTTGGGCTCCCAGAATTAGGATCTAACTGTGTTGGCCACCACAACCACCCAGTTGGGCTCCCAGAATTAGGATCTAATTGTGTTGGCCACCACAACCACCCAGTTGGGCTCCCAGAATTAGGATCTAATTGTGTTGGCCACCACAACCACCCAGTTGGGCTCCCAGAATTAGGATCTAACTGTGTTGGCCACCACAACCATCCAGTTGGGCTCCCAGTATGACCATCCCATTGGGTTGGCCACCACAACCATCCAGTTGGGCTCCCAGTATGACCATCCCATTGGGTTGGCCACCACAACCATCCAGTTTGGCTCCCAGTATGATCATCCCATTGGGTTGGCCACCACAACCATCCCATTGGGCTCCCAATACGACCATCCCGTTGGGTTGGCCACCACAACCATCCAATTGGGCTCCTAACATCACCATCCCATCGAGTTGGCCACCACAACTGTCCAGTTGGGCTCCCAGAATTAGGATCTAATTGTGTTGGCCACCACAACCACCCAGTTGGGCTCCCAGAATTAGGATCTAATTGTGTTGGCCACCACAACCACCCAGTTGGGCTCCCAGAATTAGGATCTAACTGTGTTGGCCACCACAACCATCCAGTTGGGCTCCCAGTATGACCATCCCATTGGGTTGGCCACCACAACCATCCAGTTGGGCTCCCAGTATGACCATCCCATTGGGTTGGCCACCACAACCATCCAGTTTGGCTCCCAGTATGATCATCCCATTGGGTTGGCCACCACAACCATCCCATTGGGCTCCCAATACGACCATCCCGTTGGGTTGGCCACCACAACCATCCAATTGGGCTCCTAACATCACCATCCCATCGAGTTGGCCACCACAACCACCCAGTTGGGCTCCCAGAATTAGGATCTAATTGTGTTGGCCACCACAACCACCCAGTTGGGCTCCCAGAATTAGGATCTAATTGTGTTGGCCACCACAACCACCCAGTTGGGCTCCCAGAATTAGGATCTAACTGTGTTGGCCACCACAACCATCCAGTTGGGCTCCCAGTATGACCATCCCATTGGGTTGGCCACCACAACCATCCAGTTGGGCTCCCAGTATGACCATCCCATTGGGTTGGCCACCACAACCATCCAGTTGGGCTCCCAGTATGATCATCCCATTGGGTTGGCCACCACAACCATCCAATTGGGCTCCTAACATCACCATCCCATCGAGTTGGCCAACACAACTGTCCAGTTGGGCTCCCAGAATTAGGATCTAACTGTGTTGGCCACCACAACCATCCAGTTGGGATCCCAACATGACCATCCAGTTGGGTTGGCCACCAGAACCATCCCATTGGGCTCCCAACATGACCATCCAGTTGGGTTGGCCACCAGAACCATCCCTGAACACACCCAAGCTGTCCACAAAACCAGCATCTCCCCACCTTCAAGGTCCTGCAGGTCCCTCCCCATGTCCAAATTCTCCAAAATTTCAAATTTCCCAAAACCACCGCATCAACCCCCTCGGTCCCCACTCACCCATGGACGTCTCGGTCTTGTCCACACACCCAAAAGGGGCTTCGAGGCCGCTGGGGGGTGGCCGTGTGAGGTGCTTCTTGAAGACATCATGGAGAGGAGCTTCTCCACCCCCTTCTCCACGTGGGGTTGAGGGGAGAAGCAGGATGCGGCCCCCTCAACCCATCTACGCAGAAGCCATTGATACGGTGGAGTTGGCCAAGAAGGACCTGAACTAACCCCAAATTTGGTGACCCCAAATTTGGTGACCCTAAATATGGTGGCCCCAGATTTGGTGGCCCCAGATTTGGTGACGGGTGATGTGGAGCAGCCTGAAGAGAGGTCTCCTCCTCTCCCCATTCCCACCAGCTCTCTGAACTGGACTAGAATGCGTTGAGTGAAGGGGGCAGACCAGTCTGGGGAGCTGGTGGTACTGGTGTGACTGGCCCGGGCATGGGAGGACCACGGGACCCATCCTCCCTGCGTGACAGGGTCTGAGCCATCTCCTTGAGGGACACCTTTGGACTTCCCTCCGTTTATTTTTGGGTGGTCCAAGCTTCTCCCCACTGAGTCCTGACGCACAGGGCATAGAGCAGGGAGGAGCTGCAGGAAAAACGAGGAAGAAAACACGAAATTTAGCATTTAGTTGAATGTGGTGGGGCCTGGAGAAGGGGTGAGGACACTTGGGCCTTCAAGGTGTAGAGGCTGGAGCTGGTTCTTCACCACCATGCCCAGCTTGGCACGGGCTGGGGAGGACCTCACGTCCCTTGCTGGGACATGCTGGGCCGCTTTTGTCTCCTGGCCTCGGTTTCCCCATCTGGTTCGAGATCCTAATGATAGGAGGGGAAGCCTTTTGCCCTACTTCCGCGGAGGCCGGGAAGCTTCGTCACCGCCCCGCTCCTCCCAGCCTCCCCGGCGTGGGCCTCCCCTCACCCTGGCCTCTGCCCCGGCCACCACCGAGCCTCACCGCGGCCCCTTTTCTCCACCTCCATGCCCAGGTCCATCCCCATCCGCATGGGCGACCACAGCCTGAAGACCAAGGAGGGGACGGAGCAGTGCATCAACTCGGCCCAGGCCTTCGTCCACCCCGGCTACAACCCCACCACCCACGACAACGACATCATGCTGCTGAAGCTCCAGAAGCCCGTGCGCTTCACCGACCACGTCCAGCCTGTGGCCCTCCCCAGGAGATGCCCGCCGCCCAACACCGAGTGCATCGTGTCGGGCTGGGGCAGCACCAGCAGCCCTGAAGGTCGGTGGAAACATCTCCTCGCGACGTGTGGTGGGGTCCCGAGGGACCTGGGGAGACAGCTGGGCGTCTTGGGGACGTCTCAGTGTCTTGGGGGCATCTGGGCAGGTTGTTTTGGGGATGGCTTGGGGACTTCTTGGTGTCTTGAGGATAGCTTGGTGTCTTGGGGACATCTTGGATTCGTGGGGACATCTCAATGTCTTGAGGACAGCTTGGGGACATCTTGCCCTCTTGGGGACATCTTGGCCTCTTGGGGATGTCGCAATGTCTTGAGGACATCCTGATGTCTTGGGAATATTTGGGTGTCTTGGGGACATCTCAATGTCTTGGGGACATCTCAATGTCTAGGGGACAGCTTGGGGACATCTTGGTGTCTTGAGGACAGCTTGGTGTCTCGGGAACATCTTGGTGTCTTGGGAACATCTGGGTGTTTTGGGGACATCTAGGCATCTTGGGGACATCTCAATTTTTTGGGGACAGCTTGGGGACATCTTGGTGTCTTGGGAATATTTGGGTGTCTTGGGGACACTTTTGCTTCTTGGGGACATCTCAATGTCTTGAGAACAGCTTGGGGACATGTTGGGGATATCTTGGCATCTTGGGGACATCTCAACACCTTGGGGACACCTCTCTCTGGGCGGGGCTTCCTGGGTCCATTGGAGGTCTCCGTTCTCCACACCATGACCACAGGAGACATCAAATCACCTCCGCTGTGGCCGCTCAGCCCTGACCTTGGGGCGCGTCTCCCATGGTGGGGCCACGTCACCTTAGAAGGGAGACGGTCCCATTGCATCGGAGCCCTCTGGGGACCCTTCCCATGGGGTGAAGGGTGACCTGGGACCCCTCACCATGTCCCACCATCCCCAGGCTACTTCCCCGACATCCTCCAGTGCGGTGTGGTCTACACCATCTCCAACGAGGAGTGCAGCAAGCTCTACCCCAAGGGCATCACCAGGAACATGATCTGCGCCGGGCTCAGCTCGGGGGGCACCGACTCCTGCCAGGTGGGTCTGGTGGCAGTGGGATGGCCGTGGGGCGCTGCACCCATGGGTGGGTGCCTTCACCCGCCCTGTCCCCGGGGAGGGACCAATGGAGAGGAACCGGGGTTGGGGGGCACATCACACCCAGCTGAGGACCAGTGGTGGAGGTCCCCATCTCTGGTGGAAGATCAGCCCTGGGGGTCTCGGCTCCTTCAGGGCCCCCCACTAAGCACCGTGGGGACCCCCGGCTGCTATAGGGACCACCTGGGTGCCGTAGGCACCCTGGGTGCTATAGGGACCCATCCCTAAGCACCGTACACATGCCTGGGTGCTATAGGGCCCACCAAGCATCACACCAAGCACCTTGGGTGCTAGAGAGAACCCCTGGGTGCTATTAGGACCTTTGGGTGTTGTAAAGACCTCCGGAATGCTATAGGGACCCCTCAATGAGCACCATATGGATCCCTGGCTGCTCTAGGGACCCCCAGGCATTCTTCAGGTCCCTGGGAGCTATAGGGACCCCTGCACGCCATGGGGACATCCTGGGAGCTATAGAGACTGCCAGGGTGCTGTAGGAACCTCCAGCGTGTTATGTAGACCCTATGGATGCTATAGGGACCGCGCAGGTAATGCACAGCCTCCTGGGTGTTAAAAGGACCCCCAGGTGCTATGGGAATCTCCGTGATGCTATAGGACTCCCCCAGGGCATTAAAGGGAACCCAAGGGTGCTATAGGGACCCCCAAACTCCGTATAGCCACCCCTGTGTGCTATAAGGACCCCTTGCATGCTATAGGGACCCTTTAGGTGCTATAGGCAACAAGGCAACATTCAGCCTTCTGAGTTCTACAGGGACCCCTAGGTTCTATATGGATCCTCTGCATGCTATAGGGATCCCCAGACAATGTACAGCCCCCCTGGGTGCTACCCCTGGACCCCATAGCGACCCCAACACCCAACCCCACAGGGCAATGGTGATCTCCACCCAGCAGCAGGCACCGCCAGGAGGACCAGGGGGTCCCCATGGGGCAGGGCTGGGGACACAGGGGGACGAAGTGAGGGTGGGTTGGCCACCACAACCACCCAGTTGGGCTCCCAGAATTACAATCTAACTGGGATGGCCACCACAACCATCCTGCTGGGCTCCCAGTGTGACCATCCCGTTGGGTTGGCCACCACAACCATCCAATTAGGCTCCCAAGATGATTATCTCCTTGTGTTGGCCATCACAACCATCCAGCTGGGCTCCCAGTGTGACCATCCCATTGTGTTGGCCACCACAACTGTCCAGTTAGGCTCTGGTGAGATGGTGGGGACCATCTCACTGGGTGCCTCTGTCCTCCAGGGTGACTCGGGTGGGCCACTGGTGTGCAAGGACGAGCTGCAGGGCATCGTCTCGTGGGGCATGCAAGTGTGCGGGCGGCGGGGCAAGCCCGGCGTCTACACCCGCGTCTGCGAGTTCACCGCCTGGATCCACGACACCATCAGGAGGAAGAGCCACGCTTGAGAACCCACCGCGCCTTTCTGGGTCTGCTCCTCGCTTCTCTCATCCTGGGGAGGAGCTCCTGGAATAAAATCCTCTAGAACCTGGCCGCCCTGTGCCATCATGTGGATGTGGGGAGGGGGAGAAGAGTGGGAGAACATGGCCACCATGAGCATGGGGTCTCCGGAGGTAGGTGGGCAACTCATGGCCATGGGTGTTTGGGGGTGGTCAACCTGGAACCACATCTTTCTGGTGCTGGTTGCCACGGTGACAATCTGCAACCATACGTCTGGTGCTGGTGGCCACGGTGGCAACCTAGAACCACATCTTTCTGGTGCCGGTTGCCATGGTGGCAACCTGGAATCATGACTTTCTGGTGCTGGTGGCCACAGTGGCAACCTGGAACCATACATCTGCTGCTGGTGGCCGTGGTGGCAACCTGGAACCACATCTTTCTGGTGCTGGTGGCCATGGTGGGCAATCTACAACCAAAAATCTAGTGCTGGTGGCCACAGTGGCAACCTGCAACCACACGTCTGGCGCTGGTCAGCAACCCGTGGCCACACATGTCCAGGTCTGGAAGACATATTTCAAAGTGTAGAGGACACACGTGTCCAGTTCTGGAGGACACACGTGTCCACATCTTTAGGACATGTGTCCAAGTCTGGAGAACACACGTGTCCATGTCTGGAGGCCACGTATGTCCACAGGAGGAGGCCACACGTGTCCACAGGAGGAGGCCACACGTGTCCAGCCCTATAGAACGTGCACGCAGCTGGAGAATTCACAGCTGGTGCCCCACAACTTCGTGTCCCACCTGGTGACCGTGACCATCACCCCACCACCACGCGTGTCCTCCTCCGGAGGCCACAGCCCACGTGTCCCATGGACCCACCGCCACCGGGCCACCCAGGGTTAGCACTGGCCGCGTCAACCAGGAGCAAAGCAGGGAAGCTGCTCCTCCTGGCAGCGCGTGGGCTGCCCTAATTGGTGCCAATTAAGCACTCGCTAACGAGGAGGCCGCTAACGAGGGCCTCCCCCCACCGAGAGAACCAGTCTGGCCATGCCCGCGGCGCGCGGCGCCGCCCGAGAAGCCGCACCGCCCTGTTTACACCGCTTACACCCCGCTTCAGATTTACACCCCGGGGTGGGCAAGCCCCGCCCCTCCGAACTCGTGGCCACGCCCCCCGGCTGGAAGCCCCGCCCCCTGTGCGTGTGCAAACGGTGTGGGGTGACAGCTCCCCCTAGGGGCGCAAGTGACGAAGGAGCTGGGGAACCTCCAGCTTTGGTCTTCTTCTGCTCTGGTCTTCAAGACCAGCCAGCCAACCTGATTGGCTAACCAGCACAGGTTGGTCTACAAAGCCAGCTGGCCAATCAGAAAGTATCGGTCTACAAAGCCAACCGGCCAATCAGCATGCGTTGGTCTACAAAGCCAACGGGCCAATCAGCATGCATTGGTCTGCAAAGCCAGCTGGCCAATCAGCTTGTGCTGACCTACAAAGCCAACTGGCCAATCAGCACGTGTTGGTCTACAAAGCCAACTGGCCAATCAGCACATGCCGGTCTCTCAAGATGATTGGCCAACAGGGCTTGCTGGCTGGACAAGGCAGCCGGCTGGACAAGGCAGCTGGCCAATCAGCACATGCTGGCCTCTACGGCCATCAGCCAATGAGCATGCCCCCCATCTCAAAGCCAGCTGGCCAATCAGCATGCACCCATTTCCAAAGTCACCAGCCAATGCCATGAGTTTGCCTCCAACGCAGCCATCCAATCCTCTGTCGTTTGTTCCCACAGCCTGTTGGTCAATCAGCATCTTGCCTCCAGAGCCAGCCGGCCAATCAGCACGCGCCGTTCCCCAGAACTACCAGCACCTGCCACGCTGTCGTTCCCATGGCACAGCCTTCCAATCAGCTCTTCCCTATCACCTCAACCGGGCGGGGAGCCAATCAGCAAGCTCCTTCCATCCAACCAACAGGTTCCAACCAGCCAATCGGAGAGCTCCGGCTGACCAATCAGCAAGCGCCGCCCCGGAGAGAGCACGAGGGAGGCCGGGCGAGGTGGTGCCGAAGGATTAGGGGAGGATTAGGGAAGGCGGCCTCCACGCTCGGCCTTGGGGCGGGACGAGCCGGGCCCTGACGCCGTTATAAAACCGGTGGTGCTCACGTGGGTGGGACGGGCGCGGAGCGGCGGCGTCGGAGGAGGAAGAGGAGGAGGAGGAGAAGGAGGAGGAGGAGGAGAAGGAGACACGTCAGGGCTGGTCGGAACGCTTCTTCCCGGCGCAGAGGGGAGGACACGCGAGCCTCAGGAGCGGGGAGGCCTCCCCGGCCCCCGCGGGGCACAGCGGGGACCTGCGGAGAGGTTTGGTGGGGTGGCGGTGGAGGGCGGGGGGTGGTGGGGGAGGCTCCAAAGGGAGGCCGCGGTCTGTGGTCATGCTCTCCACCTGAGGCCCTGCTCCCTGTCCATCCTTACTTCATGCTCCATCCCCAGCCTCCGTCCATCCTTCCTTGTTCATTCCGTCCCCAGCCTCCATCCATTCCTCCCTATTGTTCCATCTCCAGCCTCCATCCACTCCTCCTTTTTGCTCCATCCCCAGCCTCCATCCCCGCTTCCTTGTTCGCTCCGTCCTCAGCCTTAGTTCTTCCCTCCTTCTTGCTCCATCCCCAGCCTCCACTCATCCATCCTTCTTGTTTGTCCCATCCCCAGCCTCTACATCCTTCCTTGGAGAAGGAAGCTCCATTTCTAGCCTCCATCCACGTCTCCTTGCTTTCTCCATCCCCAACCTCCATCCACTCCTCCTTTCTTCCTCCATCCCCCAACCTCCATCTATTCTTTCTTCCTTGCTCCATCCCCGACCTCCATCCACCCCTCCTTTCTTCCTCCATCCCTAGCCTCCATCCCCCCTTCCTTCCTTGCTCCATCCCCAACCTCCGACCACCCCTCCTTTCTTCCTCCATCCACCCCTCCTTCCTTGCTCCATCCCCGACCTCCGTCCACCCCTCCTTGCTTGCTCCATCCCCAATTTCCACCCCTCCTTGCCCGATCTCCACCCATCCTTCCTTGCGGAAGTTTTCCATGATGAGGGTGGGGAGGCACCAGAACAGGTTGCCCAGAGGAGCTGGGGTTGCCCCATCCCTGGAGGTGCTCAAGGCCACGTTGGATGGGGCTTTGGGCAACCTGGCCTGGTGGGAGGTGGCCCTGTCCATGGCAGTGGGGGTGGAACTAGAAAGGCTTTGAGGTCCCTTCCAACCCAAACCATTCTGTGATTCCTTCTCCATGGTTGCTTTATCCCTGAGTCCACAACCTCCGTCCATCTCTCCTTGCCTCCATCCCCGATCTTCATTGTCACAAATGATGCAGAACGGTTGATTTGTCTTTCTTCCTTCCTTTTCCTTCCTTTTCCTTTCTTTTCCTTCCTTTTCCTTCCTTTTTCTTCCTTCCTTTTCCTCCTTCCTTCCTTCTGTCCTTCCTTTCTCCCCTCGTTCCCTCCTTCCTTCTTTCCTTCCCTCCTTCCCTCCTTCCTTCTCCATGTTTGCTCCACCTCTGGTCTCCATCTCTCCTTCTCCATCCTCGTTCCTCCACGTTTCCTTCCCGTTCTCCCTCCATCCCTCCCTCCCCACGCCACCTCCGTCCCTGTCTCCATCCCTCCTCTCGCCATCCCTCCATCCTCAGCCTCCCTCCATCCTCAGCCTCCCTTCCCTGGCCCCACGTCCATGGGGCCCACCACGCATCCGCAGGGAGTGGTGCCCCACACCCATGGGTGGCTCCAACCCACGGCCGTGGGAACCGTGACCCACAGTCGTAGGGTGCCTTGATCCACCTCTGTGGGGCCCACAATGCCTCTTCTTGGGGAGCAATGACCCACGGTTATGGATGCCTCCAATCAATGGCCATGGGGGACCATGACCCACAACCACGGGGGACCATGACCCAAAGCCATGGGGGACCACGACCCATGGCCATGGGGAGCATGGACCCAAATCCACAGGGAACAGCGACCCATAGCCGTGGAGAACCATGACCCGCATCCCTAGGGGACCATGACCCATGGCCATGGGGAGCATGGACCCAAACCTACATGGGACAGTAACCCATGGCCATGGAGAACCATGCCCCCTAAATTGGATGTCTCCAACCTAAAGAAGCCCATGAGCCAAAACCACGGGGAGCCTTGACCCACAGCCATGGGGACCATGACCCACATCCTTGGGGAGCAATGACCCACGCCCAAGGGTGCCTTCACCCCACGGCCTTGAAGAGCCATGCCCCAAAACTACGGGAGGGGGGCCCCAACCCGCTGCCACAGCCCGAGGGAGGCATCCGAGGGCAGTGTGGGGTGCTGGAAGGTCAACCGCCCCGAGACAAGGAGGGGGAGGCGGAGGAGTTGGTGGGGCCCATAATTACGGGCCTCATTAACAATGACTGTGTTGATTGCTGCCGTGGCACTTGGCATAATGATGTTGCCATTGCAAAAGCACGATGACGGGGCGAATCGTGCAGCTCCCAGCACTGGGCAGAGGGGACCGTGGAGACCCCCCACCATAGTGCCATAATCCGCAAAATGGTTTGGAGCTACCAGAAACCCATCAAGAAATGTGCAGGGCTACCATAATGACCCCCAAAATGTCTTGGAGCTACCATAACCCTCCCCAGAAACGTGTAGAGCTGCTATAATGTCCCCCCAGAATGGTTCAGAGCTACCATACACTCCTCAAGAAATGTGTAGAGCTACCATAGTGCCTCCCAAAATGGTGCAGAGCTACCATAAACCCCTCAAGAAATGTGCAGGGCTGCCATAATGCCCCCCAAAATGTCTTGGAGCTACCATAACCCTCCCAAGAAATGTGTAGGGCTGCCATAATGCCCCTCAGAATGTCTTGAAGCTAACATAATCCTGCCAAGAAATGTGTAGGGCTGCCATAATGCCCCCTAGAATGGCTTGAAGCTACCATAAAGCCCCCATGAAATGTTCAGGGCTACCATAGTGACCCCCAAAATGTCTTGGAGATACAATAACCCTCCCAAGAAATGTGTAGGGCTGCCATAATGCCTCCAGAATGGCTTGGAGCTACCATAAATCCCCCAAGAAATATGAAGGGCTATCATAATGACCCCAAAAATGCCTTGGAGCTACCAGAACCTCCCCAGGAAATGTGTAGGACTGAGCTAATGCCCCACAAAATAGTTTGGAGCTACTATAAACCCCCAAGAAATGTGTAGGGCTGCCATAAGACCCCCCAAAATGGTACAGAGACACTTCAGCGCCACCCTCAAAATGCATAGCCCCACAAAACCACCACCGTGGTCCCAACGCTTCTGTCCCCGCAGTGGCCACATCGATGGAGGTACAAGCCATGGTGGCCCCCCGGCCATGGGACCGAGTGAAGCTGTTGGGAGCCTTGGTCTTGGTGGCGTCCATGGGTGAGTTCAAGGGTGAAGGGTCTGACCAGTGTTGCACACGCGTGTGGAGGTGCTGACACACACCTTCTCGCCCCCATCATGCCTTGCAGTGTCCTCGGTGGCAGGTGACACGCGCGTGGTGGGCGGCATGGACTGCGAGCCCCACTCACAGCCGTGGCAAGTGGCCATCCTCGACATGTACAAGCTCTACTGCGGCGGCGTCCTGGTGGCCCGGCAGTGGGTGGTGACGGCGGCCCATTGCACCACGCCAGGGTAAGGGCACCGTCGTGCGTGTAACGCGTGTCACGCGTGTGCCGTGTCCCCTGGGTCATGAGAGTGGCGTGGTCGCCATGGCCCATGTGTGTGTGCTGTGTCAGGGTCCTGTGGTCCCACGTGTTGGCGTGGCCATGATGTGGTCTACATGGGTCCTGGCCATGCCGTGACCAACGCATGCCATGGTTGCACCAAGGTGTCCATGTTCATGGACCACATCTTGTCCCACATGTTTTGGCCATGCCATGACCAACATGTGCCGTGGTTGCACCATGGTTTCCATTTTCATGGACCACATCATGTCCCACAAGTGTCTTGGCCATGCCATGACGCGACCAATGCATGCCATGGTTGCACCATGGTCTCCATGTTCATGGACCACATCATGTCCCACAAGTGTCTTGGCTACGCCATGACCAACGCATGCCATGGTTGCACCATGGTCTCCATGTTTATGGACCACATCTTGTCCTACATGCGTTGACCATGCCATGGCCAATGTGTGCCATGACTGCAATACGATCTCCATCTTCATGGGCCACGTCATGTTCCATGCATGCCATGACCTGCACATGCCGTAGCCGTGCTGCAGTCCCCATGTTACACATCCCATCATGCTTCTTCCCACAAGAGCCGTGGCCACACCGTGGTCTCCAAGACCCCTACAAGTGGCCGCGTTCCCCGTGTCCTGGCCACCTCGCCATCCATCCCACGTGTGTCCCTTGGGTGCTGCAGGATCACCACCATCCGCTTGGGCAAGCACAACCTCTTCACGCGAGAATGGGGCGAGGAGCGGAGGCTGGTGCAGAAGCTGGTGCCTCACCCCAACTACAACCCCAGCACCAAGGACAACGACATCATGCTGATCAAGCTCCTGACACCCGTCACACTCACCGAGAGGATCCAGCCTGTCCCTGTGGCCTCCTGCCCCCCAGTGCCTGGCACCAGCTGCACCACTTCGGGCTGGGGGGCCACCACCTCCCCAGAAGGTACCCAGTGCTGACGGCCCCTCCTGGATGCCTGGGTCCCCTCCTGGACACCCAGGTCCTCTCCTGGACACCTGGGTCATCCCCTGGACACCTGGGTCCTCTCCTAAAAAAAATAGGAACAAAACAGGGCAGCAGAGGAGGAACAGGAAGGAAATAAAGTGAAATCAGGTTAACTTCTACCAAAAACTCAAAAAATTACAATGAAAAGAAACCAGAGCGAATAGACTAAAAGCATCTAAAACCCTGTAAATCGAATAGTGGGTGAAATGAGAAGTAAACAGGACCAAATATGATCAAGTGACAAAAAGAAGTAAGGCGAAGGAAGGGGAGAAAAGTTAAAATAAAGTCAATTAAATTAAATGAAGGGAAATGAGTTAGGTAGAATAGAAGGGAACAGAGTAAAATTAAAACAGATTTTTTTTTTATAGAAAGAAGAAAGAAAGAAAAAGAAAGAAAGAAAGAAAGAAAGAAAGAAAGAAAGAAAGAGAAAGAAAGAAAGAAAGAAAGAAAGAAAGAAAGAAAGAAAGAAAGAAAGAAAGAAAGAAAGAGAAAGAAAGAAAGAAAGAAAGAAAGAAAGAAAGAAAGAAAGAAAGAAAGAAAGAAAGAAAGAAAGAAAGAAAGAAAAAGAAAAAGCAGATGGAAGAAGATAGAGTGAAACAACAGAGAAACACCCTAAAATTAAATTAGAGGAAACTAAAGGAAAATGTAAAACTAAGGCAGTTTAATAGAAGACACAAAATCATGGCGCAAAAACGGGTTGGACTGGGCGAGTCCTGGTTCCCCAACCTCTGTGTGTTTGGTTTCAAATCAGACCTTTTTGGGGCAGAAATTCCTTATTTTTGGCATTCCCCTCTGGAAATGCCCGCCCGAGGGAGGCTTCGCCCATGATGGGATGTGTCTCCATGGGTGTCTTTCCAGCCAGAAGTGTGGAAACATCCCCAAACAGCACATTTTCCACCCCGAAACAGTCAGGAGAAGCCACCTTCGTGTGAGACCCCGGGGGAGACCCAACACCCTCTTCCCCAAGACGGGGGAGTCGGCGCTGGGAGTTCGGGGGGGCAAATTTCTGCTGGTTCCCGGGTCGATTGCTCTGGTTTCTTTCTCCCCTCCCCTCCGTTTCCCATCTCAGTCTCTTACCCGGACGTCTTGCAGTGCGTCACCGTCACCATCTTCTCGACGGCTGAGTGCAAGCGGTTATACCCCGGCTCCATCACCGAGAACATGATATGCGCCGGGAGCCTCCAAGGCGGTAGGGATTCCTGCCAGGTACGGCCATGATGTCCTCCTTCCACCGCTGCCACCGGGGGGCTGTCCGCAAGGCGGACCAAGGGGACACGTCCCCTGGTCATCACCATGGGGGTCGGTGGTCTTCCCGGTGGCTCATGAACCCAATGAGGGTTGGCCAACATGAGTTAGACAAGCCAGCGATGTTCTCTACCCAACAAGGGTTGGCCAAAACGTTTCAAGAGGGTTGGCCAAAAAGTGTTCAGCCAATCGGGTGCCGGCCCAACCAATGGGGGTTGGACAACCCAATGAGTTCTTCAGGCCATGGAGTTCTTCAGCCCAATGAGGGGTGGCCAAAACAAGTGTAATTGGCCAAATCAAGCATAATTGGCCAAAACAAGTGTAATTGGCCAAAACAAGTGTAATTGGCCAAAACAAGTGTAATTGGCCAAAATGAGTGCAATTGGCCAAATCAAGTGTAATTGGCCAAAGCAAGTGTAATTGGCCAAAGTAAGTGTCATTAGCCAAAGCGAGCATTATTAGCCAAAGAAAGAGTTATTAGCCAAAGAAATTGTTATTAGCCAAAGAAAGTGTAATTAGCCAAAGTATAATTGGCCAACTCAACGATGGTTGGCCAACCCAAAGAGATTTGGACAAGCAACCGTGGTGGTTGGCTGACCAGTGACGGTTAAAGAATCTTCCAAGCATTGCGTCCTGGTGCAATGGTGGTGGAACACCTGGCTAATTAGACAGCCTGATGTCACGGGTTGGTTGAACCAATGGTTTATCAGCCCAATAAAGGTTGGTCAAATCAGTTAGAGGCCAAACCGGTGATGTCTGGCCAACCCAACAATGGTTAGCCAACCCAACAATGGTTGGCCAACCATGAGAGGTCATCCAACAGGATGAGGCCTGAGAGTGGTGGGCCAAGCCACGAGGGGTTGGCCAACCCAAGAAGCGTTGGCTGACGGTTGGCTCACAGCACCTCTTTCCGTAGGGTGACTCTGGGGGACCTCTGGTTTGCAATGGGACCCTCCAAGGTATCGTGTCCTGGGGCATGGAGAAATGCGGGCAGCCCAAGAGACCTGGTGTCTACACCAAGGTCTGCAGATACGCCCAGTGGATCCAGAAAACCATGAAGGACAACCAGTGACGCTCCAGCAACCTCCGAGCGCCCGAGGGAGGTCGGAGGGCCACGTCCAGGCTGCTGCTGCTCGCCGGGGCAGGTCGCGGGGACAACAGAGGCTGTGGCAAGGTTGTGGGTGCAGCCAGGGTGTCACCTGGTGAAGCCAGTGAGAGGGTGGATGGGAAGGAACCAGAAATTAAAGCGTTGCGATGTTTGGTGGGAAATTTCGTCCTTTCGACCTGTCCCCTCAAGACAAATCCCAGACCTGGCCTCTCCTCCAGGGTCCTCCGCGGGTCCGGTTTCCATTTATGGCTTTGTTTTGAGGTCAGAACCCTCCCACCATCCCCCAAATTTGCGATTTTACGTTAATTTGATTTGAAGATGAGTCCTGTTTCCTATGCTCGTGCTCTCCCATCATCTCACAAGGACGAAGATGTGGCCTGGCCTTGCAATGGCCCCATGGACATGGGATGCTGGTGGATGAGTCCTCCAACCCAAACGGAGTTGGCCAACCCAACAAGGGTAAACTAACCAATGATGGCTGCCCAATTCGTTGACGTCTGGCCATCCAGCAATCTCCTATCCAATAGGAGATCCCCGGTGGGAACAAACAACACAAGGAGCATCAGCAGGGGACACCCAATCCCACGAGGGGCACCCAAGGGCCCCAGTGATGGTTGGCCAACCCAACAAGAGTCTATCAGCAGCCAAGCTGGTTGGCAAACCTAAGGCAGTTGGCCGATCCGATTGGCTGGGAGGGTCACCCAACCAACGATGCGTGGCCAACCCAACGAGGGTTGGCCAATCCAACAAGGGTTACCCAACCCAGCGATGATGGTTGGTCAACCCAATGTCTGCTGGGTCCTTCTGAGGCTGGTGGCCACGGGTTTGTTTTGGCTGTGATGTTGCCCCCTAAGTTCCTCCATGCCACCCCGTCTTTGCATGCCCTCAAGATTTTTTCATTGTCCTTTTTCCCCAAATCTGGGTGTCCCAAGATGATGCACACAGGTCCCCGGGGGAGTTCGTGGCCCCGAGGAACTTGTTGGCAGGGAAAATGGTCTCCTTCCTTGCGGAGGAGGCATCTGGAGATGCTTTGGGTCCATGCAGGGGCTCAGCTGGGGGACTTTTTTGGCACTGACCTCCACAGTTTGGCCACCACGGGGACTTCCCTTGTGAGCCCGAGGTGGGACGAGCTGGTGGGACTCGTCTTGGTGGCATCTGGGGAGGGGTCGTGGCTCCCAGCCCCTCAACACCACAGAGGGGATGGGGCCACGTCAGCCACACGATCCGTCCCGCCCACCCCGCACTGGGGAAACGCCATTGGGTGGGCTCTTCCTAAGCCCCGCCCACCTCAAACTGGGGAAGTGCCGTTGGTTGGGCTCACCCCAAGTCCCTCCCACCCTGAACTGGGGAAACTCCATTGGCCGGGCTCTCCCCAGCTCCCACATCAATTGGGGGAAACTTCTCAAGTCCCGCCCACCCCAAAACAGAGAACCGTCATTGGTTGGCCTCTTCCCAACTCCCACCCACCCCAAATTGGAGAACCTCCATCGGTTGAGCTCTTCCCAACTCCCACCCACCCCAAAAAGGAGAAACACTATTGGTCGGGCTCTCCCCAAGCCCCACCCCTGCCCAATTTAGGGTCTCGCCACCACCACCCCCGTACCACCCCTACGGACGCGTAGACCCCACCAAATCCCCCATGGGTGGGTGACCACGAACCCCCACGAGACCCCACCACGCCATCCCGCGCAAGGGGGTGCCACCTCCCCGCCGGGTGTGGGTGCACCCCGTGTGAACGCCCGAGGGGGGCCGATCGTTAATTCCCCCTAATAACACGCGGCACCACGCTGTTTTCCCCCGTGATTACGGCCCCGCCGCGAGGAAAATCGTTATTACTGTAATTAGCGTTAATGACGGGGGGGGGCAATAATATTACAACAGCGGCCGCATCACGCCCAAGGTGTGTTCGTTGCCCGCCCCGGGCGGTTTCTCAGCCGCTGCGTCAGGGGGTGATTTGCTTAATCCGGATTAAATCCGGAGGAGGAGAAGCGCCAATCCCCCGCTCTGTGATCTCCCCCCCCCCAAGAAATCGGGGTGCCCTGCTGCACCCCATGAGCACCATAGGGGATCCAAGGGTCTGGGACCCCCTTGGTCATCCCTATTAATCCAGGGGATTTAGGGGTCTGGGACCCCCTTGCTCGGCCCTATTAGATATTTTGGGGGTCTGGACCCCCTTGATCCAGGGGACTTGGGGGTCTGGGACCCCTAAGCTCAGCCCCATTATTGCAGGGGATTTAGGGGTCTGAAACCCCCTTGCACAGCCCCGTTTTTGCAGAAAATTTAGGGATTCGGGACCCCTTTGCTCAGCCCTATTAGGTATTTAGGGGTCTGGGACCCCTAAGCTCAGCCCCATTGATCCAGGAGACTTAGGGGTCCAAGACCCCCTTGCTCAGCCCCATTAATCCAGGGGATATAGGGGTCTGGGACCCCCTTTGCTCAGCCCCATTGATCCAGGGGATTTAGGGGTCTGGGACCCCCTTGCTCAGCCCCATTGCTGCAGGGGGTTTTGGGGTCCAGGACCCCCTTTCTCGGCGGCCCCACAGCTCACCCCATAGCCACCACCGCGTCCCTTCGAGGGGGGGCCATGTGAATGTGGCACCTGCCTGGGGACGTCAGCAAGCAAACATGGTTGGGGAGGGGGGGCTGCTAATGAGCCCCCGTTAATAATTAACACAAAGCCTTGATAGCCAGGGGCACCCAGCCCCCCGGCACCCAGCCCCCGTGCCCCCCCCCATCATGGCGTCTCCTCGCCTCTTGTTCCTCCTCCTCTTCCTCCAGGCGCTGGTGGCCCCCGGTGAGAGGCTGGGGGGGTCCCAAGGATGGGGACGGGTGGGGTCTTGGGGGCCCCCAGGGTGGGGGTGAGGGGTCCTGGGGGTCCCCAGGATGGGAACTGGGGGGGCTGAGGGTCCCAAGGATGGGGATGGGGGGGTCCTGGTGGTCCCCAGGGTGGGGAAGAGGGGTCCTGGTGGTCCCCAGGGTAGGAATTGGGAGGGCTGGGGGTCCTAAAGGTGGATATGGGGGTGGGGGGGCGTCCCCAGGTGGGGATGAGGGGTCCTGGGGGTCCCCAGGGTGGGAATGGGGGGTCCTGGGTGTCCCACGGTTGGGTATTGGGGTGCAGAGGGTCTTTGGGGTGGGGAGAGGGGGGTCCTGGAGGTCTAAAGGGTGGATGTGGGGGTCCCTGGGGGTCTAAAGGGTGGATGTGGGGGTCCCTGGGGGGCCCAAGGGAGGATATGGGGGGGTCCTTGGTGTCCCCTGGGTGGAAATGGGGGGGTCCTGGGGGTCCTAAGGGTGGATGGGGGGGGGATCTTGGGAGTGTCCTGGGTGCGGATGGGGGATCCTGGGGTTCCTAAGGGGGGATATGGGGGATCCAAGGGGGGGGGTCCCAAATTTGGGGATGGGGGTGTCCCAAATGTGGGGATGGGGGTGGCTAAGGATGGGAACTGGGGGGGTTCTGGGGGTCCCTATGGTGGGAAAGGGGGTGCAGGGGGGGTCCCAAGGGTGGATATGGGGGGGAGACATGGGGGAGGGGTCCAGAAAAAAAGGGGGGGGGTCCCGGTGTTGTCCCCCCCATTTTAATTTGGGCGGTGCCAGCCCGGCCTCGGGACGAGCGGATCCTGGGGGGCAGCGAGTGCCCCCCCTGGGCCCACCCCGGCCTCGTCCTGCTCTTCTACTTCGACCAGCACCAGTGCGGGGGGGCCCTGCTCAGCACCGAGTGGGTGCTCACGGCCGCCCACTGCCTGACCAGGTGGGGCGCTGGGAGGCACTGGGAGGGGCGCTGGGGGGGACTGGAGGCACTGGGAGGGGCACTGGGGGAGGGCTGGGGGTGACTGGGAGGCACTAGGAGGCACTGGGAGGGGCGCTGGGGGGGACTGGGAGGCACTGGGAGGGTCTCTGGGGGATACTGGGGGGGGAATGGAGGGGTTCTGGGGGCACTGGGAGGCACTGGAATGGAGTCTGGGTGCTACTGGGGGGGACTGGTGGGGGACTGGGGTCTACTGGAGGCATTGGGAGGCACAGGTAGATGGACTGGGGGAACTCGTGGGGGGACTGGGAGTTACTGAGAGGCACTGGAGGCTACTGGAAAGCAATGGACGGGGACTGGTGGTACTGGGAGGGGGACTGGGGGCTAGTGGGAAGCATTGGGAGCCACTGGGAGAGTAACTCAGGGGGGGACTATTTGCTACTGGGAGGCATGAGGAGGGACACTGGGGGCACTGGGAGGCATGAGGAGGGGGACTGGGGCTACTGCAGGGTACCAGGATCACTGGGAGGGGGTCTGGGGGCTACTGGGAGACACTGGAATGGGAACTGGGGACACTGAGAGGCACTGGGAGGGGCACTGGAGAAAACTGGGAGGGGAACTGGGAGTGCTGGGTGGCACTGGGAGGCACTGGTAGCCCTACTCAGCACCCACTGCATGTTCATGGCTGCCCACTGCCAGGCAGTTCTGGGAAGCGCTGGGAGGGGAACTGGGAAGTGCTGGGAGGAACTGGGAAGCACTGGGAGGAACCGGGAGGGGAACCAAGAAATACTGGGAGGGGAACTGGGAAGAGAACTGGGTCATCACAACCTGCGCCGCACGTCCCCATCCCTCCTGTCTCCGTGTCTCCATGGCCACGTCCCTCCATGTTGGTGTCCCCCATGTCCACATCCTCCCATGTCCATGTCCCCCCAGTGTCCACGTCCCTCCATGACCACGTCCCTCCATGTTGGTGTCCCCCATGTCCACGTCCTCCCATGCCCATGTCCCTCCGTGACCATGTCGCCACGTCCACGTTCCTCCATGACCACGTTCCTCCATGACCACATCCTCCATGTCCCCATCCCTCCCATCTCCATGTCCACATTCTCCCATGACCACGTCCTGCCATGACCACGTCCCCCCATGACCACATCCCCCGTGACCATGTCCCTCCATGACCACATCCCTCCATAACCACGTCCCTCCGTGACCATGTCCCCATCCCTCCCATCTCCAGTTCTCCATGTCCACGTTGCCCATGTCCACGTCCCTCCATAACCATGTTCCCCATGACCAGGTCCCCATGACCACGTCCCTGCATGTCCACGTCCCTCAGTGTCCACATCGCCCCATGCCCATATCCACGTCCTCCCATGCCCATGTCCACATTCCCCCATGATCACGTCCCTCCATGACCACGTTCATCATGACCATGTCTCCCATGTCCACATCCCTTCATGACCATGTCTCCCATGACCACGTCCATGATCACGTCCCTCTATGTCCTTCCATAACCACGTCCCTCCATGACAACATCCCCCGTGACCACATCCCCCATGTCCACGTCCCTCCATGACCACGTCCCCCATGACCACGTCCCCCATGACCACGTCCCTCCATGGCCACCTCCCCCACGCCTCCAGCCATGCCATCCCACATCCCTGAGGCCACGTCTCTCACGTGTCCCCTCGTCCCCAAGCCACATCCAGGTGCGGGCGGGGTCCCACAGCTTGGAGACCCTGACGGGACAGGAGCAGTACGCAGTGGCCACGAAGGTGGTGGTCCACCCCGGCTTCAGCGACCAGGAGGGGGACGGCAGCTACGCCGACGACCTCATGCTGCTGCGCATTCAGCCCACCCTGACCGTCACACACTACGTCCGGCCCCTGGCCCTGCCCAGCGCCCCCCCGGCCCCCGGCACCAACTGCACCGTCATGGGCTGGGGGACCACCACCAGCCCCGAGGGTAGGGAGCGCCCAGGGGTCCATGGGGTGGGCATCTCAACAAGCATTGCGTTGGGTTGGGTTGGGTTGGGTTGGGTTGGGTTGGATTGGTTTGGGTTGGGTTGGGTTGGGATGTCTCTGGAAGGAAGGGACCCAGGTGTCCAGGGTTGGGTGGGGACCCAGGTGTCCATGGGATGGACTTCTCCACCAGCATTGGGTTGGGGGCATCTAGGCAGAAAAGGGACCCAGGTGTCCATGGGATGGACATCTCAACCACCATTGGGTTGGGTTGGGTTTGGCTGGGTTGGGTTGGGTTGAGTTGTCTCTGGAAGGGAGGGACCCAGGTGTCCAGGGTTGGGTGGGGACCCAGGTGTCCATGGGATGAACATCTCAACCAGAGTTGGGCTGGGGACTTCTAGGCAAAGAAGTGACCCAGGTGTCCATGGGATGGACATCTCAACCAGCGTTGGGTTGAGTTGGGTTAGGTTGGGTTGGGTGGAGGTTTCTCTGCAGAGAAGGGACCCAGGTGTCCGGGGAACGCAGCCCAGGCCTGGTTGGACATCTGTGTCCCCCCTTCCCCCGCCCAGTGACCTACCCCGACACCCCCCAGTGCGTGAACGTCACCGTGGTGAGTGACAGCCGGTGCCAGGAGATCTACGGCAGCAAAGTCACCGAGGACATGCTGTGCGCCGGCGTGGCTGCGGGGGGCAAGGACTCCTGCCAGGTGCGTCTGGTCACCCGCGTCCCCTGGCTGTGGGGACCTGCCCGTGTCCCCATGTCCTACAGCCACATCTCCATCTCCTACAGCCACATCTCCGTGTCCCATCACCATGTCCCCATGTCCTACAGCTATGTCCCCATGTCCAATCCCCATGTCTCCATGTCCCATCACCACATCCCCGTGTCCCATAACTGTGTCCCCATGTCCCATCGCCACGCCTCCATGTCCTACAGCCACATCTCCGTGTCCTTCAGCCACATCTCCATGTCCCATCACCACATCCCCGTGTCCCATAACCGTGTCCCCATGCCCTACAGCCACGTCCCTCTTGTCCCCGTTGTCCCCTGGGCTTTGGTACGGAGCTGTCCCACCACCGTGTCCCCGTGTCCCACAGCCACGTCCCTCTGGTGCCCGTTGTCCCCTGGGCTTTGAGATGTCCCCGTGTCCCCTTGCCACAACCCCATACCCAAGCCCCTTTGGTCCCATGGTCTTCAAACCACCACCGTGTCCCGACACCCCATGGCCACCTCCTGCCCCACAACCACGTCTCTGTGGGGCCGCCACCGTGTCCCCATGCTCCACAACCACCTCCTGCCCCACAGCCACGTCTTTCTGGGTCCACCTCGCTTTGGTTGGACCCACACCGTTGGCTCCAAGACCAGTTGTACACCCCCCCCCCCCCCGGTGGCCAGGTGTCCCCCCTGTCCGGGGGCTGTGGTCCAGGTCCTGTCACGGTCCCTTTTGTCCCCAGGGTGACTCGGGGGGACCCCTCATATGCAACGGGGTGCTGCAAGGCATCGTCTCCTGGGGCGACCACCCCTGCGGGCAGGCAGGGAGGCCAGGGGTCTACAGCCGGGTCTACAACTACCTTGACTGGATCAGGGAGACCATGGCGGAGGACTGAGGTCTCCTGGTCCCACCACGGACCCACCAAACCCATCACAGACCCTCCAATCCCATCACGGACCCACCGACCCCACCACGGACCCACCAACACCACCACAGACAAACCAACCCCACCGGGGATCCCAACGGGGAGCACTTGAGCCCACCACGGACAGGCTGAAGCCACTGAGAAAGGATCAACGCCACGGCAGACCCATCAACACCGTCGTGGGTGGATTGACCCCCCCCCCCCAAAACGGACCCCAGCTCGGCTGGGTTGATCCCACCAAGAAGCAGCGAACCCCATCATGGTCTTACCTCATCATGGACTCCACCATGGTTGGGTTGACCCCATCAAGGACCAAACCCCACCATGGTCTCACCCCATCATAGTTCAGTTGATCCCACCAAGAACCAGCAAACCCCATTATGGTCTTACCTCTTGATGGACTCAGCCCATCATGGTTGGGTTGATCCATCCCATCGAGAACCAATGAAACCCATCTTGGACTTTACCCCATCGAGGACCAAACCCCATCATGGACTCACCCCACCATGGTTGGGCTGATCCCATCAAGGACCAATGAACCTCGCCGTAGACTCCATCATGGCTCAGTTGACTTCATCAAGGACCAATGAATGCCATCATGGTCTTACCCCATCATGGACTTCATCATGGTTGGGTTGATCCCATCAAGAACCAATGAACCCCTAAGTGGACTTACCCCATCATGGTCGTGTTGATCCCATCAAGAACCAATGAAACCCATCACGCTCTTACCCCATCATGGCCTCCGTCACAGTTGGGTTGACCCCATCGAGGACCAATGAATGCCGCCATCTTCTGACCAGCCCCACCACAGAACCCACCTTGGTTGGGTTGCCCCCGCCATGGACCTCTCCACCAGGCTGACCCCATCACGAGCAGGTTGGCTCTACCGTGGTCTCCACCATGTCTGATCTCACCGTGGACACTCCAAGCACACCACAGATCCCACCACGCGTGGACTGCCCCCGTTGTGCTTGGCTTGAACCTACCACAGATGGACCAACCCCACCATGGAAGGACCGAGCTCATGAAGCTTGGAGTGATCCCACCACAGACAACCGATCCCATCATACCCAGCTGGGCCCACCATGGATCTGACCCACACCATAGGTCCCACCATGGATGGACCGACATCAGCATGGGTGGAGTGACATCATGGATCGAGTGACATCACAGATGGAGTGACATCACTGTGGATAGACCGACATCTCCATGGATGGATGGACATCATGAAAAATAGACCAACATCACCATGAATGGACCAACATCATGGATGGCGTGACGTCACCAAGGATGGCGTGACGTCACCTAGGATGGCGTGACATCACCCTGGATGGAGTCACATCATGGATGGAGGAACATCACGGATGGAGTGACATCACCACGGATGGAATGACATCACAGATGGACCAACCCCACCACGCCCCCCCAAAACGTCCAGCGCAGGCCCACCTCCCCCCCAATAAACCCCCTGCATCTCCATGGCCGCATTCACATTCCTCCAGGGGAAACGAAGCTCAATTTTGGGGCAAAATGGGTAAAAAAATGAGGGGAAGGCAAGTAAAATGAAGCCCAAGGGGAGGGGGGAAGAGTGTGAATGTGATGAAAATTGGGGAAAAAAAGAGGTTTAAATCGGAAGGAAGCAGGGGGGAAGAGGTGGGGAAGCGGGGGTGAAACTGGGGAAAAGGGGGAAACTTGGGGAAAAGGGGGCAAATTGGGGGAAATAGGAAAATGTGGGGGAAATTGGGTAAATGTAGGCTAAATGAGGCAAGAGTAAGGTAAATTGGGCAAAAGTGGGCGACAGTGGGCAAAATTGGGCAATGACTGGTGAAATTGGATAGAAGTGGGTAAATCTAGCAAAAATGGGCAAAATTGAGTCAAAGTGGGCCAAAGTTGGACAGAAATGGGTAAAATGGGCTAAGAAGAGCCAAAGGCAGAAGAAGTGAGAAAAAGCAGGCAGAAAAGTGGGTTAAACTAGGTAGGACTGGGCAAAGATGAGAGAAATTGGGTAAAAGTGAACCAAATTGAACCAAAGGGGGGAAATTAGGCAAAGGCAAGATGAAAAGTGGGTGAAATTGGGCATAAAAGGGCAAAATCATGAAAAGTGAGCAAAAGTCAAGCAAAAGCAAGTGGAAAAGTGATTGAAATTGGGCAGATCTGGGCAAAGTGGTGAAATTCTTTAAAAAAAGGGCTTAGATTACACAGAAATGGGCAAAAGTCAGGCAAAACTGAGCCAAAGCGCTCCAAATTGGGCCAAAACATGCAACATTGGGCAAAATCAAGGGGAAGGGAGGCCCAGCCGTGTTGGGATCCCCCCGGCCTTGCCCTGGGCCTGATCCCCGAGCACCCCGCGAGGCGTCGGGGCGCTCCGGCCTAGTCAGCGCGGAGGCAGGGCCGTGAGTCACGGGGTGCGTCGCCGCCCGCGTCGGCGGGGTAATTAGGGCAGATAACGAGGCCGGAGGGAAAGGGAGGCCAGGGGAACGGGAGGCCGCGGCCGCCGCGTGCTGGGTCGGGTGGAGGAACCGGGCTGAGCCCTGGGAGGGCGCCCGGGCGTCCTGGCACCTGCGGGTGCCGCACTCCGCCCTGGGCGCGGGCAGGGCACCCGGCGTCTCCCACCGCCACCACCCCGTCCAGTTTAACTGGGAGGAGGAGACTGGGTGCAACTGGGAGAGCGGGAGCGTGGGTTCCCATGGCTACGTTGCTGCCGGGGTGCTTGCGGGGTGGCACAGGGGGCATCTGGGGGGGTTGGGTCCCCAAGGAGAATATGGGGTGCCATGGGTCGCCTGGGTCCTCTTGGAGGATTTGGGGTGCCATGGGGTCATCTGGGTCCCCTTGAAGTATCTGGGGTCATCTGGGTCCTCTTGGAGGAGTTGGGGTGCCATGGGGGCCACCTAGTTCCATCCCTGGCTGCATCCCAGCATCCTTCGCTCTGTCCCCCACTGCATGATCCCCTCCCTCCTTTTGCTGAGTCCTCCATGGGCCGTTGATTCTTTCCACCCATCCCTTCCTCCCTCCCTCTCTCCCTCCTTCCTCCATCCTTCCTCCATTCATCCTCCATCCCACCCCTCTTTCCATCCTCCACCTCCTCTCTCCTCCACCTCATCCCTCCATCCTCCCTGTGTTGCATCCTCCATCCCTTCCCTCCGTCCCTTCCCTCCATCGCATCCTTCCATTCATCCTCCATCCCATCCCCTTTCATCCTCCACCTCATCCTTCCATTTCATCCTCCATCCTGACCCTACATCCTTCTTCCATCCCATCCCATCCCATCCCAACCCCCATCCTCCATCCTCCATCCCATCCTCCATCCTCCATCCATGCTCCATCCCATCCCATCCTATCCCATCATCTCCATCCCATCCTAACCCATCCAATCCTCTATCATCCATCCTCCATCTGATCCCATCCTCCACCCATCCCATCCTATCCCATCATCTCCATCTCATCCCATCCCATCTTATCCCTCCTCCAGCCTCCATTTATCCCATCCTCCACCCTCCATCCCATCCCATCATCTCCATCCCATCCTATCCTCCACCATCTTCCATCCCATCCTCCATCCTCCACCCGTCTCATCCCTTCACCTCCATCCTATCCCCCATCCTCCATTGCATCCCATCCTCTAGCCTCCATCCATTCCCATCCTCCATCCTCCATTACATCCCATCCTCTATCGCATCCCATCTTCTTCATCCCATCCCATCATCTCCATCCCATCATCTCCATCCCATCCTATCCCATCATCTTCATCCCATTCCCATCCCATCATCTCCAGTCCATCCCATCCCATCATCTCCATTCCATCCCATCCTCCATCCTCCACCCATTCCATCCTCCACCTTTCACCTGTCCTCCATCCTCCACTCGTCCTCCATCCCATCATCCCCATCCCACCCCACCCCACCCCATCCCATCGACTCCATCCCATCCTCCATCCTCCATCCATCCTCTACCCTCCACCCCATCCTCCATCCTCCATCCATCCTCCACCCATCCTCCATCCCATCCCATCCCATCCCTCCCTGGCCCCGGGCACCCCGGGGTGGGGCGGTCCCGGCCCCTCCCAGCCGGGCACAAAACGGGGCCACCCCGCCCCACCCCCACCAAAAGCGGGCACGGACCCGCACGGACACGGACACGCGGGGCCGGCGACACGCGGCGACATGCCCCGACACATGGCGACACGCGGTGACATGAGGTGGGGGACACGCAGCAACACGCGGGGGGGACGGCAAGTGGCGGGGGGGGGGACATGGTGGAAGGGGTGGAGAGAGGGACGGAGGGATGGAGGGAGGGGTGGAGGGATGGGCAGAGGGGTAGAGAGAGGGATGGAGGGGGGATGGAGGGATGGAGGAGGGACGGAGAGAGGGGTAGAGAGAGGGATGGAGGGATGGACGGGGGTAGAGGGGTGGAGAGAGGGACAGAGGGATGGAGAGAGGGATGAAGAGAGGGGTGGAGGAGGGATGGAGAGATGGAGAGAGGGCTGGAGGGACGGGCAGAGGGGTAGGGAGAGGGATGGAGGGGTCGAGAGAGGGACAGAGAGGTGGAGGGGGGATGGAGGGGTCGAGAGAGGGATGGAGAGAGGGATGGAGGGATGGGGAGAGGGACAAAGGGGAGGAGAAGGGATGGGGAGAGGGATGGAGGGATGGGCAGAGGGGTAGGGAGAGGGATGGAGGGGGGATGGAGGGATGGGAAGAGGGATGGAGAGAGGGATGGAGGAGTGGAGACGGGGATGGGGAGAGGGACAGGGGGTGGAGGGGGGATGGAGAGATGAAGAGAGGGACAGAGAGAGGGATGGAGTGATGGGAAGAGGGGTAGGGAGAGGGATGGAGGGGTGGAGAGAGGGATGGGGAGAGGGACAGGGGATGGAGGGGGGGATGGAGGGATGGATAGGGGGATGGCGAGAGAGATGGAGGGCTGGACAGGGGGGTGGAGAGAGGGACAGAGGGATGGAGAGAGGGACAGAGGGATGGAGGAGGGATGGAGAGAGGGATGGATGCAGGATGGGCGGAGAGATGGGGGAATGGAAGACGGAAGAAGATGGAGGGAGGGGTGGAGGGAAGATGGAAGGGGATGGAGAGAGGGATGGAGAGAGGGATGGAGAGAGGGATGGAGAGAGGGATGGAGAGGTGGAGAGATGAAAGGAAGGATGGCTGGAGAGATGGATGGGGGGTGGACGGAGGATGGAACGAGAGATGGAGGGAGGATGGGAGGAGGATGGAAGGAGGAGGAGGGGAGGGAGGGAGGGAGAAAGGAGGGAGGAGGAGGAGGAGGAGGAGAGAGGGAGGAGAAGGAGGAGAAGGAGGAGGAGGAGGAGGATGGTTGGAGGGGCGGCCGGGGCGTCCCCTGACCTCCTCCACGTCTCCCCAGGGCCACGGAGCTGCTGCCCATCACGGTGCTCCTCCTGCTGCTGCTCGCGGGTACGTGGGGCCCCCACCCCCACGGCGTCCCCATGGGATGAAGACGGGGAGGGGACACTTCTGGTGCCCCACGTCCCCATGGGGCAAAGGGAGGGGCCACCCATGGTGCCAAAGTCCCTATAGGACACGGGGAGGGGGCATTTTTGGCATCCCACGTCCCTAGGGGACACGGGAAGGGGCCACCCACGCCATCGCCATGTCCCTATGGGACAGTTTTGGTGCCCCACGTCCCTATGGGACAAGAGAAGGGGACACTTTTGGGGTCCCACGTCCCTAGGGGACACGGGAAGGGGACACCCACGCCGTCCCCACGTCCCTTATGGGACAGTTTTGGTGTCCCACATCCCTATAAGGACACGAGGAGGGGACACTTTTGGGGTCCCATGTCCCTAGGGGACACAGGAAGAGGCCACCCATGCCATCCCCGTGTCCCTGTGGGACACTTTTGGTGTCCCACATTCCTACGGGACAAGAGAAGGAGACATTTTTGGTACCCCACATCCCTATGGGACACGGGAAGGGGACACTCACGCTGTCCCCGTGTCCCTTATGGGACAGTTTTGGTGCACCACGTCCCTATAGGGCATGGTAAGGGGCACCCACGCCATCCCCACGTCCCTGTGGGACCCTCTCGGTGCCCCCCATCCCTACGGGACACGGGAAGGGGCCACCCACGCCATCCCCCGTGTCACCAGCAGCAGGAGCCGAGGGAGGGGACGCCGCCAGCTCCCCGTGCCCCGGGGGCCAGGCGGAGGCATGCGCCCCGCGGCCGCGGGCGGTGCAGGACGAGGACCGGATCATCGGGGGGTACCCGTGCGTCCCCTACTCGCAGCCGTGGCAGGTGTACATCTACCAGCCCGTGCGCTGCGGCGGGATCCTGCTGCGGCCCCGCTGGGTGCTGTCGGCCGGCCACTGCCTCTACAGGTGGGGGCAGGGGGAACGGGGGGTGGGGCGTAGGGGGACATGGGGACATGGGGGATGGGATGGGGACATGAGGATGGGGACGGCAGGGGGACAGGAACGTGGGGACATGGGGACGTGGGGAGGGCATGGTGACAGGGACATGGGGACAGGGATGTGGGGACATGGGGGACGTGATGGGGACATGGGGATGGGGACGGCAGGGGGACAGGGACATGGGGACATGGGGATGGGGCGTGGGGGACAGGGGATGGGGACGGCAGGGGGACAGGGACGTGGGGACATGGGGAGGGCATGGTGACAGGGACATGGTGACAGGGACATGGGGACAGGGATGTGGGGACATGGGGGACGTGATGGGGACATGGGGATGGGGACGGCAGGGGGACAGGGACATGGGGATATGGGGACATGGGGACGGGGCACGGGGAAAGGGCTGGGGGACAGGGGATGGGGACATGGGGATAGGGACGGCAGGGGGACAGGGACGTGGGGACATGGGGAGGGCATGGGGACATGGGGACGGGGCGTGGGGACGTGGGGGACAGGGGATGGAGGCGGCAGGGGGACAAGGACATAGGGACATAGGGAGGGCATGGGGACATGGGGAACAGGGGACGGGGACATGGGGATGTCAGGGGGACAGGGACGTGGGGACATGGGGACTTGGGGAGGGGGATGGCAGGGGGACAGGGACATGGGGCGGCCATGTGGACAGGGCTGGGTACAGGGACGTGGGGACATGGCAGGGGGACAGGGGATGGGCATGGGGACAGGGACATGGGGAGGGAAGCGGACAGGGCTGGAGGACAAGGACATGGGGACAGCCGTGTCCCCACATCCCCTACCCATGTCCCCACATCCCCTACCCATGTCCCCATGTCCCTACTCATGGCCCCATGTCCCTACTCATGGCCCCACATCCCCTACCCACGTCCCCACATCCCTACTCATGGCCCCACATCCCCTACCCATATCCCCATGTCCCTACTCACGCCCCCACAACCCCTACCCATGGCCCCAACGTCCCTACCCCGTGTCCCCAACCCCGCAGGGGCCTGCGGGTCCGCCTGGGCGAGAACGACCTGGGGCAGGCGGAGGGGACGGAGCAGGAGCGCAGGGTCCTGCGCGCCTTCCGCCACCCGGCCTTCGACCCCACCACGCTGGACAACGACCTCATGCTGCTCCAGCTCGACCGCCCCGCGCGCCTCAGCCGCGCCGTGCAGCCCCTGGCCCTGCCCCGCTCCTGCGCGCCCCCCGGCACCACCTGCCTGGTCTCGGGGTGGGGCACGGTCACCACCCCGCAAGGTGAGAGGTTGGAGGGAGCGCGGAGTAAGTCCGGAGTGAGCACGGAGTGAGCCTGGAGTGAGTGCGGAGGAAGCCCGTAGTGATCCTGCAGTGAGCCTGAAGTGAGCCCGTAGTAATCCTGCACTGAACCTATAGGAAGCCCATAGTGATCCTGCAGTGAGCCTGTAGTAAGCCCAAAGTGAACCCATAGTAATCCTGCAGTGAGCCTGAAGTGAGCCCAGGGATAAGCCCGGAATGAGCCTGCAGTGAGCCTGCGCTGAACTTGTAGTAAGCCCATAGTGAGCCTGCAGTGAGCCCAGAGTAAGCCCTGAGTGAGCCTGAAGTGAGTCCATAGTAATCCTGCAGTGAGCCCGGAGTGAGCCTGCAGTGAGCCTGAAGTGAGCCTGTACTAATCCTGCACCGAACCTATAGTAAGTCCATAGTGATCCTGCAGTGAGCCTGTAGTAAGCCCAAAGTGGGCCTGAAGTGAGCCTGGAGTAAGCCCAGAGTAAGCCTGAAATGAGCCTAGAGTAATCCTGCAGTGAGCCTGGAGTGAGCTCAGAGTGAGCCTGCAGTGAAACTGCAGTGAGCCCATAGTAATCCTGCATTGAACACAGAGTAAGCCCATAGTGATTCTGGAGTGAACCTGTAGTAAGCCCATAGTGAGCCTGCAGTGAGCCCAGAGTAAAAATGGAGTGAGCCTGCAGTGAACTCACAGTAAGCCCATAGTAATCCTGAAATGAGCCCGTAGTAATCCTGCACTGAACCTATAGGAAGCCCATAGTGATCCTGCAGTGAGCCTGTAGTAAGCCCAAAGTGAGCCTGCAGTGAGCCCAGAGTGAGCCCGTACTAATTCTGCACTGAACCTACAGTAAACCCATAGTAATCCTGCAGTGAGCCCATAGTAATCCTGTAGCGAGCAAGCAGTGAGCCCAATAGCAAACCAACAGTGACCCTGCAGTGAGCCTGGAGTGAACCCATAGTAAGCCCATAGTGAGCCTGTACTGAACCCATAGTAAGTCCGTAGCGAGCCTGAAGTGAGCCTGCAGTGAGCCCATGGTAATCCTGCAGTGAGCCCATAGTAAGCCTGCAGTGAGTCGACAGTGAGCGTATAGTGAGCCTGTAGTGAACATGGAGTGAGCCTGCAGTGAGCCTTTAGTAATCCTACAGTATGCCCACAGTTAACCCATAGTAAGCCTACAGTGAACCCGTAGTAAGCCCCTAGCCAACAGCAATCCTGCAGTGAACCCACAGCACGATCTAGTAAGCCTATAGCAAACCCATAGTAATCCCGCAGAGAACCTGTACGAAGCCTGTAGTAAGCCTGTACTAAGCCATAGTAAACCCAGAAGATCTGGACCCCCCCCCCAGACCCTTAGTAATCCCCTCTAAACCTGCAGCAACCCCCTAGCAGAGCTGTCTTAAACACGTAGTAAACCTCAGAAACTCTGGTGTGGCTCCCCTAGTAGACCTTCAGTAAACCCCACTGAACCAGTAGTAAACCCATAGCTAACACCTAGCAAACCCGGTAATCCTAGAGTGACTCCCCTAGTAGACCTTTAGCAAACCCCACTGTATCCATACTACGTGTGTAGCAAACCAATAGGAAACCCAGTAGCCCTAGAGTGACCCCCCCAGTAAACCATTAGTAAACCCCACTGAAACTGTAATAAGCCACTAGTAAACCTGTAGCAAACCTATACCAAGCCCCAGTAATTTCCAAGACATCAGGCAGCTGCCTCACAGCCGTAAGTCTGAATATCCCACGAGTAACTTGCGAGTAGCTTATTAGTAACCTGCGAGTAAACTACGAGTAACCTATGAGTAGGCCCCAGAGCTGCCCGGAAGCCCCCAGGGGGTGTCCCTCACCCCCCCCCCCGACCTCCCCAACGCCCCCTCCCCCCCACAGTGACCATGCCCCGGCAGCTGATCTGCGCCTACGTGGACATCTTCCCTGACGACGTCTGCCGCAGGGCCTACCCGGGGCGCGTCACCCCCAACATGCTCTGCGCTGGGGTGCGCAACCAGCGCATCGACTCCTGCCAGGTATTTTTTTTTTTGGGGGGGGGGGGCACCCCTAAAATCCCTCCCCCGTCTTTACACCACCCTCCAAGCCCCCCCCCCTCCCCCCCGGTTGGGCCACCCCCGTGCTCGCGAAGTCGCCCCCGCTCCCGTCCCCCAGGAATGAGGGTGGTCGTTCCCTTTTGGGTAAGAACCCCCAAATCTACGCTAACCCTTGTGTTGTGGCCCCCCCTCACCCCAAATCCAACCCCAAAGACCCCCCCCCCCCCAAAAAATCCACATCTTGCTGGTGGAGGCCCACGCTCCGTCTCCCACCTCCCACCTTGATGTCCCCCCAACTCCACGCGTCCTCCACCCCCAAGCCCTGCACCCAGCTTGGAAACCTCGGCCCCAAGGTGGACCCCGACCCTTGGACCCCCCCCCCCAAAGTGTCCCCCACCCCCCTCACAGTGTCCCCCACCCCCCTCTCCCCGCAGGGTGACTCCGGGGGGCCGCTGTCCTGTAACCGGACCCTCCAAGGCATCGTGTCGTGGGGGCTGCAGACCTGCGCCCTGCCGGGGCGCCCGGGGGTCTACACCCGGGTGTGCAACTACGTGGACTGGATCCTGAACACCATGAACAACAACTAGGAGGTGGCGACACCGAGCCGGGCCACCGCAGACGCCGTGTAGGGACACGGAGCTTGGGGGAGGACAGACCATGAGTAGGGACACCACGGACTATGACTAAGGACACGAGGACATGAATCCAGGCCACCACCGACCACAAGACACAGAATTTGACCGCCACCTACCATGAGTAGGGCCACCAAGACACGGAACTTGGCCATCACTAACCATGAGTAGGACCACCAAGACATGGAACTTGGACACTGCAAGTAGGGCCACCAAGACGTGGAGCTTGGCCACCACCGACCACAAGTAGGAACACCAAGACATGGAACTTGGCCATTACTAACCATGAGTAGGACCACCAAGACACAGAACTTGGCCACCACAAGTAGGACCACCAAGACGTGGAGCTTGGCCACCACCGACCACGAGTAGGGCCATCAAGACACAGAACTTGACCACCACCTACCATGAGTAGGGCCACAAAGACACAGAACTTGGCCATTACTAACCATGAGTAGGACCACCAAGACACAGAACTTGGCCACCACAAGTAGGACCACCAAGACGTGGAGCTTGGCCACCACCGACCACGAGTAAGACCGCTAAGACACAGAACTTGGACACCACAAGTAGGAACAACCAAGACGTGGAACCTGGTCACTACCAACCATGAGTAGGGCCATCAAAACACAGAATTTGGCCATTACTAACACTGAGTAAGGCCACCAAGACACGGAACTCGGCCACCAAGACACGGAACTCGGCCACCACAAACAGGACCACCAAGACACGGAACTCGGCCACCACCTACCACGAGTAGGGCCACCACCGACCACGCGTACGGACACGGAGACGCAAACCCCGACGACCATGCAACCCGACGGGGGACCCGGACTCGGGCCACCGCGGACTACGACTGAGGACACGCAGACACGAGGACACGGACGGGCACACGCATTTGGGGGTAGGGACAATAAACTAGGAGCAAAACCAGCCTCGAGTCCCTCTCTGCATCCCGACCCTCCCCACCGGAACCCCCAAAACGCCCCCGACCACCCCAAAAAAGGCCCCACCAGGCGGGTGGGGACCCCCTAGACACGGATTCTTGGCGTTCCACCATAATCTCTTTATTGAGGCAGTTGCAGAAAAAGTCGGGGGGGGGAGTGCAGGGGGGGGGGACAAGGACAACCCCCCCGGAGAAAAAGTGGCCGGGGGGGGGTGGGGTTGGGGGGGACACGTTCCCGTAACAGCAGATAACGGGGGGGGGGGGAGGGGAACGAAGCTCCACCCACGAGGGCTGGGCTACGCTTGCCCCCACAGGGCCCCGAGGTCACCGTAACTCTGCCCCCCGAGAGTAGGTAGAAGCATCAGGGCGGGGGCTGTAGTGTTCGTCCCTGCCCGGTCCCCCGAGGGCAGGAGGAGTTGGGGACACGGGTGGGGGGCGCCGGAGGTGTCCCCCCGCCCCCCCCGGCCCCCCCCGGGGGTGGAGCCCTGAGAGGAAGGAGTAGGAGAGGGTTGGGCGCGGAGCAAGATGGCCACCGGCAGTCAAGACGCATGGAGGAGGACTCGCGAGGAAGAGGCGAGCCCAAGCCTGGACCAATCACCAGCGGGTCTCGGTCAACTCACCCACCAATGAGTAACCTGGGTTAGGAACAAGCCAATTGGTGAAGGCCACGCTGGGCTTGGTGACGCGCTCGGCCAATCAGCAGCGGTCGCGTCGCGTCTTGACCGATCGGGAAGACGCGAAGCCAACCGTGGCGCGAAATCAGCGGTCGATCCAGATCTTGGAGGAGCCAATGGGAGAAGGAAGAGGCCAAGACACCCAACCGTGATTGGAGGAACCCAACCGATGCCAAATGGACCCAACCGCCAACAGCCAATCAGCCATGATCGAAGCAAGCAAGCAACCAATGAGCAAACTGCCTTTGGCCTGGGCCAATTGGAAGAGGTTGGCCCATGCCTGCTCCCATCTGGCCACCATTGGTCACCTCCGGATCTGCCTCACGCCGACCTTCAACGGTCAAAACTGGTTTTGGTCTCGTTTAACCGAATTCAACCAATCAGCGACTCGCAACCCAAAATCCACTCGGGCCAACCGGGCCAATCCTGGCCCGCTCCAACCCCCCCCCGCCCAGCCAATCACGAACCTCGTCTGGATGAAGCCAAGACCCTGCTCTTGATTGTCTCAACTCAAATCCCGACCGATCGGAGCCCATCCCCACCCAGGGCCAACTGGAAGGGGCCGATCCAACCCCCCCGATGACGCCCGACCCCAAATCTGGCCCCAGCGACCACCGAAGGTCAACGAGGTCCCCAAGGGGCCGACCCAAACCCGACCCAACCCAACCGCTCCTCTTGGTGGTCTTCTTGGTCAAACCCGACCCAACCCAACTCTCGATCCAGGTGGTCTTGGCCAAGTTGACCAATCCCAACGCAGCCCTCGTGCAACCCAATCACAGCCCTGCCCCGTTGACCAACCATCGATGGTCAACCGAGACCTGCAAGAAGTCAACGAGCCAAAGGCCGTTGGCCAACCGCCGGCCAAACCGCTGGTCAACCAAGACCTGCAAGAAGTCAACGAGCCAAGGCCGTTGGCCAACCGATGGCCAAACCCAACTTGACCGAAATCCCTCCAAAAGCCCCAAAAAAAAGGAGAAATAACGAGGCGAGCCCAACCCAAGGTCAAGGCGACCTCGTTTCCCACGTGCCCACCTCACCCTGCTCCAACCGCGGCTGATCCGCGCCCGGGGCCAAGCCAACGCCGCCCAACCGTGCCCGTGCCAAGGGGCGGACGCCGCTCTGCCCGCGGGGCCCCCACCCAGCACCCAACCCACGCGGCCGCGCCGCGCCCACCCCGCCCCGGGGAAGGCGTCGGGGCCCTTCCTCGGCAGCGCCTCCCGCCGGGCGGATCTGTCTCCGGCAATAAAATTAGCTTAAAAAAGAAAAAAAAAATATATATATATGTATCAACTGTATCAACCCGGCAAGCCCCGGATGCTCCGAATTCAGCGACCCCCCCCCCCACCCGAAAACAGCACTTAAAAAAAAAATAGAGTAATCCCAGATTTAGTGACCCTCACCCAAAAACAGCACTAAAAAAAAAAAATACTAACCTCAAATTTAGCGACCCCCCGACCAAAAATACCGAAAGAATTAATAATAATCCCGAATTTAGTGACCCCCACGCAAAAATAACACTAAAAAAAAATTTAGTGACCACCCACCCAAAAACACCACTACAAAAATATACTAACCCCAGATTTAGCGACCCCCACCCAAAAATAACACTAAAAAAAAAAACTAATCTCAAATTTAGTGACTCCCCACCGAAAAATGATAATAAAAAAATTCCCAAATTTAGCAACCTTCACCCAAAAACAGCACTAAAAAAAATATACTAATCCCAAATTTAGCGACCCATACACAAAAATAGCACTAAAAAAAAAAAACTAACCTCAAATTTAGAGACTCCCAACCAAAAATACAAAAAAATAGCAATAATCCCAAATTTAGAGACCACCACCCAAAAATAGCACCAAAAAAAATACTAACCCCAAATTTAGCGACCCCCAACCAAAACTACCAAAAAAAAATAGTAATCCCAAATTTAGCGCCCCCCCCCCAAAATAACACTAAAAAATATACTAAACCCAAATTTAGTGACCCCTTCCACCCAAAAATACAAAAAATCGCAAATTTAGCGACCCCCACCCAAAAATAACACTAAAAAAAAACATGCCCCAATTTAGCGACCCCTACCCAAGAATACCAAAAAAATACAAATAAAATAAATAATAATCCCAAATTTAGCAACTCCCACCCAAAAATAACACTAAAAATAAAAATTACCCAAATTTAGCAACCCCCACCCAAAAACGCAAAAAAAAAAAATCCCAAATTTAGCGACTCCCACGCCAAAATAACACTAAAAATAAAAATGACCCAAATTTAGCAACACGCACCCTAAACTACAACAAAAAGATAATCCCAAATTTAGCGACTCCCACCCAAAAGTAACACTAAAAATAAAAATTACCCAAATTTAGCGACCCCCACCCAAAAATGCAAAAAAAAAAAAATCCCAAATTTAGCAACCCCCACCCAAAAATGCAAAAAAAAAAAAATCCCAAATTTAGCGACTCCCACCCAAAAATACCACTAAAAGTAAAAATGACCCAAATTTAGCGACCCCCCCCCCACCCAAAAACAAGCCCCCCCAAAAACAATACTAAGACCGACGACGCCGAGGGGGGGGCGGAAATTCCGGGAGCGACTCCCCGGAGAAAAGCCGGAGGTGGTGACGAGGGGGGCCGGGAAATTTTTTGGGGGGGGGGGGGGGGGACGGGGACACGGACCCCGGTCGGGGAAGGAATTTGGGGGGGCCAGGGGTGGGGGGGTTACATGGCGGTGGGAGCGGCGGGGGGCGGCGGGGCCGGGCGGTGGAAGTCGGTCTCCTTGTAGACGAACCAGGAGCTGCCGGCCCAGAGGACGAGGTTGAGGAAGCCGAAGACCTGGAGGGACGCGAATTGGGGGGGGGGGGAGTGAGGCCGCCCCAAAACACCCGCCCCGTGCCTCAGTTTCCCCCCCCCAACCCTCCATTCCCTTCCCCTCCCCGTGCCTCAGTTTCCCCTACACTCAATTTTCCTCCCCGTTTTCTCATCCCGGCCTCCGTTTCCCCCTAAATCTCCCTCAACCGTGCCTCAGTTTCCCCCCACCCTCCATTTTTTCCCCTCCCCATGCCTCCGTTCCCCCCCCACCCCCATTTTCTTCCCCTCCCCATGCCTCAGTTTCCCCCCACCCTCCATTTTTTCCCCTCCCCATGCCTCAGTTTCCCCCCACCCTCCATTTTTTCCCCTCCCCATGCCTCAGTTTCCCCCCCACCGCCATTTTCTTCCCTTCCCCGCCGCCCCCCCCCCCACCCCGCCTCAGTTTCCCCTCCCTGGCACCCACCACGGAGACGTTGAGGGACCCCATGGGGCTGACCCCCGCGTGGTAGCAGGCGACGCGGGGGCCGTTGCAGTTGGGCAGGGGGGCGCCCGTCGAGATCTTGACGTCCGTCAGGGCCTTGGCCCACGCCGAGGTGCTCACCAGCCACAGGAAGGAGAAGGCCACGGTGGCCAGGAAGTCCTTTTTTGGGGGAGGGGGGGGACACAGGAGGTGAGGGGGGGCACCCCGAAAAAATGTGGGGTGGGGAGGGGAGGACGCGGCACGGACGGAGCCCGAGGCGCACAAGGCGGAGGCGGGCCCCAAAAAGGCGAGGGGAGAGAGCCCAAAGCCCTTGGAGAACCCCAAACCCCACTGGAGAACCCCAAGTCCCACAGATCCAGGTGGACCCCAAAAGCTAGAGGAGAAAGACCCCAAATTCTTTGGAGAACCCAAAGACCCACAGATCCAAGTGGACCCCAAAAATTTGAGGGGACAGACCCCAATCCTCTTGGAGAACCCCAAATCCTACTGGAGAACCCCAAATCCCACAGATCCAGGTGGACCCCAAAAGCTTGAGGGGACCCCAAATCCCTTGGAGAACCCCAAATCCCACTGGAGAACCCCAAGTCCCACCGATCCAGGTGGACCCCAAAAGCTTGAGGGGGACAGAGCCCAATCCTCTTGGAGAACCCCAAGTCCCTCAGATCCAGGTGGACCCCAAAAACTAGAGGGGAGAGAGCCCAAACCCCTTGGAGAACCCCAAGTCCCCCTGGAGAACCCCAAAGCCCACAGATCCAGGTAGACCCCAAAACATTAGGGGGGAGACCCCAAATCCCTTGGAGAACTCCAAATCCCCCTGGAAAACCCCAAATCCAACTGATCCAGGTGGACCCCAAAAGCTAGAGGAGAGAGACCCCAAATTCCTTGGAGAACCCAAAGACCCACAGATCCAGGTGGACCCCAAAAATTTGAGGGGACAGACCCCAAACCCGTTGGAGAACCCCAAGTCCCAGTGGAGAACCCCAAATCCCACTAATTTGGGTGAACCCCAAAAGCTTGAGGGGACAGACCCCAATCTCGCTGGAGAACCCCAAATCCCCCTGGAGAACCCCAAATCCCACAGATCCAGGTGGACCCCAAAAACTAGAGAACAGAGATCCTAATCCACTTGGAGAACCCCAAATCCCAGAGATCCAAGTGGACCCCAAAAACTTGAGGGAACCCCAATCCTCTTGGAGAACCCCAAATCCCACTGGAAAACCCCAAATCCTACCGATCCAGGTGGACCCCAAAAACTAGAGGGGAGAGAGCCCAAATCCCTTGGAGAACCCCAAGCCCCACAAGATGGAGGTGGACCCCAAAAACCTGAAGGAGACAGACCCTAATCCCCTTGGAGAACCCCAAATCCCACTAGTGGACCCCAAAAGCTCAAGGGAACAGAACCCAATCTACTTGGAGAACCCCAAGTCCCAAAGGTCCAGGTACACCCCAAAAAATTAAGGGGAACAGACCCCAATCTCCCCTGGAGAACCCCAAATCCCACAGATCCAGGTGGACCCCAAAAGCTTACGAGGACTCCAACCCCCTTAAGAACCCCAAATCCCCCTGGAGAACCCCAAGTCCCACCGATCCAGGTGGACCCCGAAAATTTGAGGGGACCCCAAATCCCTTGGGGAACCCCAAATCCCACTGCAGAACCCCAAATCCAAGTGATCCAGGTGGACCCCAAAAGCTCGAGGGGGACAGACCCTAATTTTGGGGGGAGGGACCCCAAAAACTGACAGCGCGAGGGGCCAGCCCCCAAATCCCAAATACGGGGGACACCCCCAAGTCCTTTGGGACCCCAAAACCCAAACCTCGGGGAGGCGGGGAGAACCCTCCCATCCCCCCCGATTCCAGCCCCCCCCCAAAGAGGGGGATCCCCGCACTGCGCCCCCAAATCCCGCCCCCGTGCGATTTTTGGGGGAAAAATCGGGGTATTTGGGGACCGAGACCCCAAAAAGTGGGGGAGGAACTTACCCCGCGCCCTGTCCACGGCAGCAGCAGGAGAGAATTCAGAGGGGGGGGTTTATAAACCCCCAAAAACGCCCCCCGCGCCCCAAATTCCCACCCCAATACCCCCAGGACTACAACTCCCATGATGCCTCAGAGCGGGAGGGGCTCAGACTACAACTCCCATGATGCCTCAGGGGGCAGGGGAGCCATGGACCAGCCAATGGGGGCCACCAGGTTGTGAAGGCCAGTAGCCCAGCCCCCCCAGGGCAAAGGATCATGGGAGGCACCTCAGCGTGTAGAGCACGATGCATTGTGGGAGTTGTAGTCCCAGGGGTGTTGCCCCTTTAGGGCTGCCCTACAGGGTAGGCCGCAAACCCCACAATGCCCTGGTGCATCATGGGACCTCTACGAACGGCGGCCATATTGCCACAAGGCCAACAGGCTGCCCAATCCCTGGGACGCAGTGCATTATGGGAGTTGTAGTCCACCCAAACACAACACAGAGCATTGTGGGAGTTGTAGTCCTGGGGTAGGGCTGCCCCACAGGGTAGCCGCAACCCCCACAACGCCCTGGTGCACCATGGGACCTCTACGAACGGCGGCCATATTGCCACCAGGCCAACAGGCTCCCCGATCCCCATAACACAATGCATTATGGGGGTTGTAGTCCACCCAAACACAACACAATGCATTGTGGGAGCTGTAGTCCGCCCCGTAGGCCCCCCCACCACCACCACCACAAGGATGGACGGACGGACGGACGGACTCACCGCCAAGGGCAGCTTCCCGCCCGCCCCCCGGTAGAGGTGGAAGTAGCCCAGGTAGACGGCGAGGGCGGCCATGCTGTAGAGGAAGGCGAAGACGGCGACGGTGACGAAGAACTGGGCCGAGGAGGAGAAGTCGCCCACCAGGTGCACCTCCCCCGGCTCCGTCTTGTTGCACAGCTCAGCCGTCGGCGGCGAGAAGACGGCCTGGTTCAACCTGCGGGGGGGCGGGCGGGGGGTGAGGGGGGTGCCCTCACCTCTCCCCACCCCGTAGCCACCCCACAGATCCTTCACCGGGTTTATTTTCCCCCAAATGCGTCCTACGCGGTCCGGTTGACCGACCCTACAGGTCTCCAACCCAACGGCTGCTCCTCTCCTCTTCCACTCCCAAATTTAAGGAGATTTCCTTGGATTTTCCTGCACTTTCTTGGACTTCCTTGGACCTCAAAACCCCCCCAAACCCTTCTAGACCCCCATTTTCCCCTCAACCACGTCCTACGGGTGCTCGTTGGCCAACCCTACAGGTCTCCAACCCAACTACTGCTCCTCTCCTCTTCCACTCCCAAATTTGAGGACATTTTCCTGGATTTTCTTGGATTTCCTTGAAGCCCAAGACCCCCCAAACCCTTCTAGACCCCCATTTTCCCCTCAACCACGTCCTACGGGTGCTCGTTGACCAACCCTACAGGTCTCCAACCCAACTACTGCTCCTCTCCTCTTCCACTCCCAAATTTAAGGAGATTTCCTCGGATTTTCTTGGATTTCCTTGAACCCCAAGACCCCCCCAAACCCTTCTAGACCCCCATTTTCCCCTCAACCACATCCTACGGGTGCTAGTTGGCGAACCCTACAGGTCTCCAACCCAACTACTGCTCCTCTCCTCTTACACACCCAAACTTGAGGACATTTTCCTGGATTTTCTTGGACTTCCTTGAACCCCAAGAGCCCCCAAACCCTTCTAGACCCCCATTTTCCCCTCAACCACGTCCTACGGGTGCTCGTTGACCAACCCTACAGGTCTCCAACCCAACTACTGCTCCTCTCCTCTTCCACTCCCAAATTTAAGGAGATTTCCTCGGATTTTCTTGGATTTCCTTGAACCCCAAGACCCCCCCAAACCTTCCCAGACCTCCATTTTCCCCTCAACCACGTCCTACAGGTGCCAGTTGGCCAACCCTACAGGTCTCCAACCCAACTCCTGCTCCTCTTCTCTTCCACTCCCAAATTTAAGGAGATTTCCTCGGATTTTCTTGGACTTCCTCGGACCCCAACATCCCCCAAATCTCCCCAAATCTCCCTTTTCCACCAACCGTGGCCTACGGGCACCAGTTGGCCAAGTAGGGGGTCTCCCACCCAACGCCCGGTGGTCTCCCACATTTTAGGGAACCTTTTCATCCTTCCCCACCACCCGGAGCTACCAAAATCCCCCAAATCCGCCCCAAATCCGCCCCAAACTGCGAGAGCGGGGATTTGGGGTAAAAACTCACCGGAACGGGTAACCGAAGGGCACCGTGACGGTAACGTTGGGTTTTCCGTTGCAGCTCACCCAGTAGGAGACTTTCCCGCTGTACCCCCCGCAGGTGGCGAAGGCGAAGATGGAGAAAAACTGGGGGGGGGGGGAAAAAGAGGGAAAAAAGGGGTTTCGCGCACAAAAAAAGGGACGAAAAGAAGCGGTTAGGGAAAAAATCATCCGGCAAAAATATCGAAATACTGAAATATCGGGGCGAAAACAACAAGTGAGGCGATTTTGGGATGAATTGCGACATCACAGCAGGAAACCGTTTTCAATTAAATTTACTAAATGAGGGTAAAATTCAAATTTCAAGTTTGCTTTTCCAAATGTCTAAAAATACCTGTTTTTATAGTAAATTTACCTTAAATTTACCTTAACTAAATCCTATTTTAATTTATATTATTAAAACCTGATTCTTTTTACCAGAAATCATTTGAATCCAATTTCACATTTTTTTCCCAATTTTTAACCCTCAAAAATTAAAACTCGTAACAAAAAAAAAAATCATTATTTACTCAAAACCCCACAATCACCCAAATAAAACATTTTTTCCCTCCTTTTTCATGATTAATTTTCACTTATCGCCATGATTTTTTTCATTCTGGGGGGAAATCCTTCATTTTGGGGGGAAAAATCCTTCATTTTGGGGGGGAAATCCTTCATTTTGGGGGCATTACAAGCCCCATCCCAACACAATTCCGCAGGTTTTGGCAAAAAAAAAAACGCGTCACCCACAGCTACAACCCCGTTACCAGCAGAATTCACCCCAAATTACCACTAATAACTACTAATTAACAGTGACTCATTACTGCAACCCCCCTTACCAATTATCTACAGTAATTTTCCAAAATTAATCGTGAAAATAAACTAATTAGTAAAAACTACTCATAATTATTAGTCTTGAGTAATAGTTATCGATTTTTATCTACAACCAACTACAGCTAGTAACGTTAATAGTAATCAAGTAGAAAACTGTTCATAGTATTAATTAGGTTACTCCTAATAGTAATTAAATTGTTCCTAACAATATTCAAAGAGTAGATTACTCCTAGTAGTAATTAGCTTGTTCCTAACTGTAATCAAATAGTAAATTGTTTCTCATTCTAACTGAATAGCAGATTATTCCTAATAGTAATTAGCTTGTTCCTAATAGTAATCAAATAGTAAATTGTTTCTAATACTAATTGAGTAGTAGATTGCTCCTAATAGTAACTAGATTGCTCCTAGTGGTAATCAAATATTAAATTATTCCTACCACCAATTAAATAGCAGATAGCTCATAATAGTAACTAGATTGTTCCTAACAGTAATCAATTAGTAGATTGCACCTAAAAACAAATTAATTGGTCTTAATAGTAATTAAATAGTAGATTGATTCTAACAGTAACTAGATTGTTCCTAATAGTAATCAAATAGTAGATTGCACCTATTAACAAATAAATAATAGATTGGTCCTAACAGTAAATAAATAGTGGATTACTGCTAATAGTAATTAGATACTACTTTGTTTCTGATAGTAATTAGATATTACATTACTCCTAATAGTAACTAGATTGTTTGTAATAATAATCAAATAGTAGATTGCACCCAACAAGAAAAAAATAAAAGATTGGATCTAATTGTAAAAAAGTAGATTACTCCTAATAGTAATTAATTACTTTACTCCTAATAGTAAGTAGGTAATAGATTGCTCCTAGTAGTAACTAGATTGCTCCTGATAGTAATCTAACAGCAGATTGCTCCTAATATCAAATAACGAACTGGTCCTGATAGTAATTAAATAGGAGGTTGCTCCTAGTAGTAAACAAGTAGTAGGCGGCTCCTAATTACTATTGGCCATTAATTACCCCACAGCCTATCGGGCGAATTACCCCGATAGCCGTTAAGGGCCGCTGTCGTTAATTAACGCTAACAACCCGCTTTAATTACAATCAGCAGCGCTCTGATCGCCCCAATTAGCGCTCGTTTCTCCCCAAACTGCCCCCGTTCACAGGGGGATTCTCCAGGGGCTCGTACTGGGGTTGTGCTGCTCCCCAGTATCCCCCAGTCCCTCCCAGTAACACCCCCCCGAACTCTGCCAGTCCCTCCCAGTCCTTCCCGGTAACTCTCCAGCCCGTCCCAGTATAAACCAGTAATCTGCCCAGCTTTTCCAGGCCCTCCCAAAGTGTTCCCAGTCCTTCCCAGTAAAACCCCCGTCCCTCCCATACTCTCCCAGTAAGGCCCCATCCTCCTCCCAGTAAGGTCCTGGTCTTCCCCCAGCCCTATCCTGTTCCCCTCCCCAGTGTTCCCAGTCCATCCCAGTAACCCCCAGTCTGTCCCAGGCAGGCACACAATCTCCCAGCTCCCCCCCCCCCAGTCCCTCCCACAGCGCTCCCAGACCTTCCCAGTCTGTCCCAGTAACCCCCACACCCTCCCAAGAAGGTCCCCAGCTTCCTCCCAGCTCCCCCCCAGTACTCCCAGTAACCCCCTCCCAGTGCTCCCAGTCCCTCCCACGAGGACCCCTCCATGTCCTGCACCCCTCCCAGTACTCCCAGTCCCTTCCCAGTATCCCCCAGTACTCCCAGTCTGCTCCAAGAGCCCCCCAGACCTGCCCCAGTAACCCCCCAGCACTCCCAGACCCCTCCCAGTAACCCCCCACAGCACTCCTAGAAAGACTCCCAGTCCTTCCCAGTAACCCCCAGTTGCCCCTCCCAGCGCTCCCAGTCCTTCCCAGCACTCCCAGCCTCCCCAGTAACCCCCTCAGTGCTCCCAGTAGCCCCTAGAAAGGCTCCCAGTCCCTACCAGCCCCCCCTGCTCCTTCCCAGTACCCCCCAGCACTCCCAGTCATCTCCCAGTCCCCCCCAGTACACTCCCAGTGCCCCCAGTCGTCTCCCCATCCCCCCCAGTACATACCAGTTACCTCCCAGTAACTCCCCAGTGCTCCCAGCAACTCCTAGAAACGCTCCCAGTCCCTCCCAGCCTCTCCCAGTTCACTCCCAGTAACCCCCAGTTGCCCCCCCCAGCACCCTCCTAGTCCCCCCCCAGCACTCCCAGTTCCACCCAGTCCTCCTCAACCCCCCCCCAGCCCCCCCCAGTTGCTCCCAGTCCCTTCCAGTCGCCTCCCAGCACCTCTCAGGAAGGCTCCCAGTCCCTCCCAGCCCCCTCCCAGGCCCTCCCTGTGCTCCCAGTCCCCACCAGCAAGTCTCCCAAACCTTCCCAGTCTCTCTCAGGCCTCCCCAGCCCCCCCAGTAAGGCTCCCAGTCGCTCCCAGTCCCCTCCCAGAACCCCCCCAGCGCTCCTAGTCCCCTCCCAGTGCCCCCCAGTCCCCTTCCAGTCCCTCCCAGTTCCCCCCAGTCCCTTCCCAGTCCCCCCCAGTCCCCTCCCAGTACCCCCCAGGAAGGCTCGCAGTCCCTCCGAGTGCCCCCCAGTCCCCTTCCAGTCCCCTCCCAGGAAGGCTCGCAGTCCCTCCCAGTGCTCCCCAGTCCCTTCCCAGTACCCCCCCAGGAAGACTCCCAGTCCCTCCTAGTGCTCCCCAGTCCCCTCCCAGTACCCCCCAAGAAAGCTCGCAGTCCTTCCCAGTGCCCCCCAGTCCCCTCCCAGTTCTCCCCAGTCCCTTCCCAGTACCCGCCAGGAAGACTCCCAGTCCCTCCTAATGCCCCCCAGTCCCCTCCCAGTACCCCCCAAGAAGGCTCGCAGTCCCTCCCAGTTCCCCCCAGTCCTCTCCCAGTCCCCTCCGAGTACCCCCCAAGAAAGCTCGCAGTCCCTCCCAGTGCTTCCCAGTCCCCTCCCAGTCCCCCCCAAGAAAACTCACAGTCCTTCCCAGTGCCCCCCAGTCCCCTCCCAGTCCCTTCCCCGTACCCCCCAGGAAGACTCCCAGTCCCTCCCAGTTCCCCCCAGTCCCCTCCCAGTTCCTCCCAGTTCCCCCCAGTCCCTTCCCAGTACCCCCCAGGAAGACTCCCAGTCCCTCCCAGTGCTCCCCAGTCCCTCCCAGTGCCCCCCAGTCCCTTCCCAGTCCCCTCCCAGTCCCTCCTAATGCCCCCCAGTCCCCTCCCAGTACCCCCCAGTCCCTCCCAGTCCCTTCCCAGTAACCCCCAGGAAGGCTCACAGTCCCTCCCAGTGCCCCCCAGTCCCCTACCAGTATTCCCCAGGAAGGCTCGCAGTCCCTCCCAGTTCACCCCAGTCCCCTCCCAGTGCCTCCCAGTCCCTCCCAATCCCCTCCCAGTTCCCCCCAGTCCCCTCCCAGTCCCTCCCCGTCCCCCCCCGCCCCCCGCAGGAAGGCTCCCAGCCTCCCCCAGTCCCTCCCCAGCCCCCCCCCCAGTCCCCCCCAGTCCCCCCAAGTGCCTCCCAGTGCCACGCACCCACTGCAGGCCCCGCACCAGCCCCAGCGGCTCCTTGGCCGGCCCCAGCCCCAGCCGCAGCCCCGACATTTTCCTGCGGCCGACGCGGCGGAAGTGACGTCACCGGGGGGCGGAGCCGCGCATGCAAATGACCCCGTCCCGCCGGGCTGGCGGCGCGGCCACGCCCCCTGCGTTCATTTGCATAACAAGACACGCCCCCACCCGCGCTTCCTTGTACGCGTTCGTTTGCGTGGCCACGCCCCCTCGGTGGCTCATTTGCATAACGGGCCACGCCCAGCCCGCCCTGCAGCGCGCCTCCGTGGGTCTCCTGGCTGGCCACGCCCCCTCATTTGCATAACAATCATGCCACCGGCGGTATTAATTAACCAGGCAGCTTGGCGTTAATTAGGCCAGGCCCAGTGGGTCATTTGCATAACATCTCATTTGCATAACCACGCCCAGCATCTTACATTTTAGTCGTTTATTTGCATGTCCCCGCCCACGCCTCATTTGCATACACACGGACACGCCCCCTCTCCTGACCCCGCCCCCACGGCCCCCAATTGCCCCCCCCCGGCCCTCCAATTACCCCCAGGGCCCCCCCAGTTACCCCCAGACCCCCCCCTAATTACCCCTAAGCCTCCCCCCCAATTAACCCCAGGCCCCCTAATTACCCCCACAGCCCCACTAATTACCCCAGAGCCCTCCCAATCACCCCCAATCGCCCCCATATTGCCCCTAGAGCCCCCCAGTTGCCCCCCAGACCCCCCCTATTGCCCCTAGGGCCCAATTGCCCCCCATTTCCCTCCCCAGTTGCCCCTAGAGCCCCCAATTGCCCCATGAGCCCCCCAAATGCCCCCAGAACCCCCCCAACTACCCCCCATCTCCCCCCCGAATTTCCCCCACAACCCCTCAATTACCCCTAGAGCTCCCCAATTGCCCCCAGATGCCCCTAGTTACCCCAAGACCCCCCTATTCACCCCGGTTTCCCCCCCCAATTACCCCCAGAACCCCCCAACTGCCCCCCATTTCCCCTCCCAACTGCCCCCAGATCCCCTCGATTACCCCCAGACCCCCCAATTACCCCCAGACCCCCCTAATTGCCCCCAGAACCCCCCTATTTCCCACCCATTCCCCCCCCAAAATACGCACAATTGCCCCCAGGGCCCCCCAATTACCCCGAGACCCCCCCCATTGCCCCCAAACTCCCCCAATTGCCCCTCATTTCCCTTCCCAATTGCCCCCAGAGCCCCCCAATTGCCCCAAGACCCCCCCAATTGCCCCCAGACCCCCCCAGTTGCCCCCCTCCTAGAAGTCCCAGATGTTGAGGGCGCCCCGGGCCCGGCCCAGCCCCCGCACCCGGCGCCGCACCGTGCGCCCCCCCCTGCCCACCACCTCCACCTCCACCTCCCGCTCCCCCTCCCCCACTGTCCCCGGCCCCTCCTCCTCCCCGCGGCCACCAGCCCCATGGCCACCAGCCCCGTGACCACCAACCCCATGGCCATCAACCCCAAGACCACCAAGGTCGTGGCCATCAGCCCCATGACCACCAACCCCATGGCCATCAACCCCAAGACCACCAAGGTCACGGTCATCAGCTCTGTGGCCACCAACCCCAAGACTGCTAGCCCCGTGACCACCAACCCCATGGCCATCAACCCCTTGGCCACCAACCCCATGGCCACAACCCCCGTGGCCATTACCCCCACACCCACCCACCCCACAACCATCAACCCCAAGACCACCAACCCCATGGCTACCAACCCCAAGACCACTAGCCCCATGGCCACCAACCCCACAGCAACCACCCCTTTGGCCCTCAACCCCACAACCAACGTCCCCGTGGCCACCATCCCCGTGGCCGCCATCCCCAAGACCACCAACCCCGTGGCTACCAACCCCAAGACCGCTAGCCCCGTGGCCACCATCCCCGTGGCCGCCACCCCAGCCCCCGCCATCCCCGGTGGCCAACCCCAAGGACCTCTTGCCCAACCCCAAGCGGGGCAACCCGCGCTCGAGCGAGGCCAGGAGGACGCAGGCCTTGCAGAGGGGCTGGCTGGCCGCGTAGCCGCAACGGCCGCAAGCCCCCAACGTCTTAGTGGCCACCTGGGCGGCCACCGCCAGCCGGCGGCCCGAGTGGCCCAGGGCGGCCACCGTGCTGGCCCGGGTGGCCTCCAGGTCCTTGAGGAGAGCCCGCGCGTGGCCCCGGTAGGCGTGGGGGGCGTAGACGCACTCGGTGCTGACGTAGTCCAAGCCCTCGAAGTAGGCGTAGAGGACGATCTCCTTCTCGTAGGCGTGGCGCAGGGGCTTGCAACGGGGCACCGCGGGCCACGGGCCGCCCTCCAGGGGTCGCGGGACCCGTGGGTGGGCCGTGGGGCGGTGGGTGGGCTTAGGGCGCCTGGTGGTGGCCTTTGGGGTCCTCCTGGTGGGCTTGGCGGGGGTCTTGGTGGGCTTCGTGGCGGGCTCCGTGGAGCTGGTGGTGGTCGTGGAGGCTGTAGGAACCTCCGTGGGGCTCCTGGTGGCCTCCACAAGCTTTGTGGGGGTCTCCGTGGGGTTGTTGGTGGTCTCCGTGGGGTTCGTGGTGGTCTCCGTGGGGTTTGTGGAGGTTGTGGAGGCCATAGGGACCTTCACGGGGCTCCTGGTGGCCTCCAAAGGCTTCGCGGTGGTCGCCATGGGGCTCCTGGTGGCCGCCACAGGCCTCGTGGTGGCCTCCGAACAATTCGTGGTGGCCTCCGTGGACTTCGCGATGACCTCCGTGGAATTCCTGGTGGCCCCCACGGGGCTCCCGCTGGTCACGGAGGCCGTGGAGCTCTTTGGGGAGTCCGTGGTGGCCTCCAGAGGGGTCTCGGTGGCCTCCAGGGGGCTCGTGGTGGCCTCGGTGGCCGTGGCGGTGGCCTCGGTGGCCGCGCGGCGCAGCCGGGCCACGTCCCCGCGCAAGAAGTTCATCAGCACGGTCTCGGCGATGTCGTCGGCGTTGTGGCCTGGGGGGGGACACGGGGCACAGCCGCGGCTCGCCAGTGCCGCCCAGTTCGGCCCAGTCCATCCCAGTTCCCTCCCAGTTCCTTCCCAGTTCTCTCCCAGTCCATTCCAGTGCCTGCCAGACCATCCCAGTTCCCTCCCGTCACCTCCCAGTCTCTTCCCAGTCTCTCCCCAGCGCCACCCATCGCTCCCAGTTCCTCTCAGTTCCCTCCCGGTCCTCTCCCATCACCTCCCAGTGGCCTCCCATTACTCCCAGTCCCCCCCCCCAGTGCCTCCCAGTCCCCTTCTATCCCCTCCTAGTTCTCCCTCACCCCCTCCCATCACTCCCAGTTCCCTCCCAGTCCCCTCCCAATTCCTCCCAGCATCTCCCAGTCCCTTCCCATTCCCTCCCAGTGCCTCTCAGTCCCCCCCCATCCCCTTTCAACCTCTCCCAGTCCCTTCCCAATCCCTCCCAGTGCCTCCCAATCCCCTCCCAGTGCCTCCCACTCCCCTCCCAGTGCCCCCCATTCCCTCCCACTCCCCTCCCACCCCCTCTCATTCCCCTTCCAGTGCCTCCCACTCCCCTTCCAGTCCCTCCCAGTGCCTCCCACTCCCCTCCCAGTCCCTCCCAGTGCCACCCACTCCCCTCCCTGTCCCTCCCAGTGCCTCCCACTCCCCTCCTATCACTCCCACTCCCCTGCCAGTGCCTCCCCCTCCCCTCCTATCACTCCCACTCCCCTCCCAGTCCCTCCCAGTCCCTCCTGGTCCCTCCTGGTCCCTCCCGCCACCTTCCCCAGCCTCACCCGTGGCGATCCGGTCGACCCCCAGCAGCCTGGCCCCCCTCTCCAGCGCCTGGCGCCGCAGCACCCCGCAGAAGGTGCAGTGGCTGGCGCCCCCCGCCAGGTGCCGCGCCACCCGGTCCATGCTCCAGCCGAAGAGCTCCTCGAAGGAGACCACCAGGAGGGGCAGAGCCCCCCGGCCCCTCCTCACGGCCCCCAGCGAGGCGTCCCGGTAGCCGGCGATGCCCTCGTCCACCGAGAGCAGCACCAGGCGCATGCCATAGCCGTGGCGCCCCTCCAGGCGGGCAAGGAGGTGGGCGAGGACCGCCGAGTCCTTCCCCCCCGAGGAGGCCACGGCCACGGTCTCGCCGGGCCGCGGGGGGCCGCCGGCCAGCAGGGCGCGGTGGGCTTCGGCCTCGAAGGCGGCCACGAAGCAGGGGCGGCACAGCGCCTCGCCGGTGCGCGGGCGGCGGAGGGCGGCGGGGCGGCGGCAGCGGAGGCACAGGGGGGGCGGCATGGCGGGCTGTGGGGGGGGGGAGGGGAGAGAGAGAGGGTGTTGGGGTGGCGGCGGGCGGCCCTATGTGGGGTGGGGGGGACGTGGGGGAGGTTATTGGTGGAGGGGTGGGGTCATGGGCGACACTACGTTGGGTGGGGGTGGTCACGGGGGTCTTCATCGTTGGGTTTGGGGGGTCTTTGTTGGGTGGGGGTGGTCGTGGGCGACCCTACATTGGGTTGGGGGTGGTCCCGGGGTCCTCATCGTTGGGTTTGGGTGGTCTTCGTTGAGTGGGGGTGGTCGTGGGCAACCATAAATTGGGTGTGGGTGGTCACGGGTGGCCCTACGTTGGGCGGGGGTGGTCAAGGGGGTCCTCATCGTTGGGTTTGGGGGGTCTTCGTTGGGTGGGGTTGGTCTTGGGCAACCATAAATTGGGTGTGGGTGGTCATGGGTGACTCTACGTTGGGTGGGGGTGGTCATGGGTGTCCCCATCGTTGGGTGTGGGGGGTCTTGGGTGACCCTGTTGGGGTTTGGGTGGTCTGGGGTGGCCCTACGTTCGGCGGGGGTGGTCAAAGGGGTCCTCATCGTTGGGTTTGGGTGGTCTTTGTTGGGTGGGGGTGGTCTTGGGTGACCCTGCGTTGGGTGGGGGTGGTCTTAGGTGTCCCCATCGTTGGGTGTGGGTGGTCTTTGTTGGGTGTGGGTGGTTGTGGGCAACCATAAATTGGGTGTGGGTGGTCATGGGCGACCCTACGTTGGGTGGGGGTGGTCACGGGGGTCTTCATCGTTGGGTTTGGGGGGTTTTCGTTGGGTGGGGGTGGTCGTGGGTGACCCTACACTGGGGTGAGGGCGCCTACGGGTGCCCCGTATTGGTGTAAGAGCACCCACGGGTGTCCCATAGCGGGGTGAAGGTGCCCATGGGTGCCCCTTTCCCTGGGTGCGGGTGCCCATGGGTGCCCCATATTGGGGTGCGGGTGCTCAAAATTAGTGTAGGAGCACCCATGGGTGCCCCATGTGGTGTGTAGGTGCCCATGGGTGCCGCATATTGGGGTGCGGTTGCCCTAAATTGATATAGGAGCACCCAAGGGTGCCCCTATATTGGGCATGGGTGCCCATGGGTGGCCCATATTAGTGTACCAACACCCATGGGTGCCCCTTATGGTGTAGGAGAGCCCACGGGTGCCCCGTATTGGGAATGTGGGTGCCCATGGGTGCCCAATATTGGGGTGCGGGTGCCCAAAATTGACATAGGAGCACCCATAGGTGCCGCATATTGGGGTATGGGTGCCCATGGGTGCCCCATATTGCCGCAGGAACACCCATAGGTGCCCCTTATAGTACAGGAGAGCCGATGGGTGGCCCTATATTGGTGTAGGACCACTCATTGGTGCCCCATACAGTGTAGGGGAGCCCATGGGTGCCCAATATTGGGGTGCAGGTGCCCCATATTCCTGTAGCAGCACCCATGGGTGCCCCATACGGTGTGTAGGTGCCCATAGGTGTCCCATATTGAGGTGCGGGTGCCCAAAGTTGACACGGGAGCACCCAAGGGTGCCCCGTATGGTCTAGAAGAGCCCATGGGTGTCACCATATTGGGGTAGGAGCACCCATGGGTGCCCCATATGGTGTGTAGGTGCCCATGGGTACCCCTATACTGGGGCATGGGTGCCCATGGGTGCCCCATACTGGTCTAGCAGCACCCATAGGTGCCCCTTATGGTCTAAAAGAGCCCATGGGTGTCACCGTATCAGGGTAGGAACACCCATGGGTGCCCCATATGGTGCGTAGGTGCCCATGGGTGCCCCACATTGGGGTGTGGGTGCCCCATATTGGCCTAGCAGCACCCATGGGTGCCCCACGTTTGGGTGTCAGCACCCAGGGGTGCCCGTTCCGGCTCAGGACCACCCAGGGGTGCCCCCACCGGCGGCCATTTCCCCCCCGGTGCCCCTCCCCCCCTTCAGGGGTCTCCTCTGGGTGCCCCCCCTCAGCCCCGTCCCCCCCCCACACCCCTCCGGGCCCCCAAAATGGCTCCTCCCGCCCCCCTGAACCCCCCCCCCCCGGCACCCCGGAAGTGGTCGCGCCCCCCCCAACCACGTGACTCACGCGCGAGGCGCCCCCGGCTCCGCCGCTGCCCTCCCGCCGCTCCTGGCCACGCCCCCTTTCCCCGCCCCCCTTCCGGCCACGCCCCCTCCGCGCCCGGAGGGCCAATGGGAGCGCGGCGGACGCCCTGCCACGCCCACGCGGCGGCGCGGCGCGGAACCGGAGCCGCGCATGCGCGGTGAGGGGGAGGGGGAGGCGTGGGCTCGGCCCCGCCCCCAGCTGCGCGCTGAGGGGAGCCGCGCATGCGCAGTGGGGGGGCGCACTTACCCCCTTCCCGGGGGCAATTAACACATCCCAGGGGGCAATTAACCCCCCCAGGGGGCTTTTAACCCCCCCAGTGAGCATTTACCCCCCCAGGAGCCCTTATTGCCCCCCTCAACCACCTCCAAGCCTCCCCGGGATCTTTTAACCCCCCCACGGGGCAGTTTTGCCCCACCCCGGGGCAAATTTACCCCCCCATGTGCGCTCTTCTGCCCCCCCCGGGGCATTTATAGCCCCCAGACCACGCTGAATACCCCCTAAAGAAAATTTAAGCCCCCCCCCCAGCCCAATTACCCCCCAACGCCACTTATTGCCCTCAGTGGGGATTGATAGTCACTACCCGGGGCAGTTTTGCCCCTCTTGGGGGCAATAAAACCCCTTCCGGGGGCAATTAAACCCCTCCCCGGGGTAATTATCACCCCCTTGGGGTAATAATCATCCCCAGGGGCAGTTTCACCCCCTCCTTGGGGTAATTTTACCCCCCACAGGGGCAGATTTCCCCCCCTTGGGGCCATTTCACCCCCTCTTGGGGCACTTCCCCCCCCACCTTGGGTCAGTTTTACCCCCCCTGGGGGCAAATCCCGCCCCCCTTGGGGCAGAATTCCCCCACCTGGGGCAGATTTTCCCCCCTTGGGGCAATTTCACCCCCCCTTGGGGCAATTTCACCCCCCCTTGGGGCAATTTCCCCTCCCCTTTGGGCAATTTCCCCCCCCTCGGGGCAGATTTACCCCCCTTGAGGCAAATTCCCCCACCTTGGGGCAGTTTTGCCTCCCTCAGGGGCAGTTTCAACCCCCCTTAACGCAGTTTTACCCCCCCCCATTGTGCAATTCCCCCCCTTAGGGCAGTTCTCCCCCCCCCTTGGGGCAATTTTACCCCCCCCAGGGGCATTTTCCTCCCCCTTTTGGGGTAATTCCCCCCCTTGGGGCAGTTTCCCCCCACTTTGGGCAGTTCCCCCCCCCCCTTGGGGCAGAATTCCCCTACATGGGGCAGTTTAACCCCCCCCGGGGGCAGTTTTACCCCCCCCTTGAGGCAAATTTCCCCCCCACAGGGGCAGATTCCCCCCCTTTGGGGCAATTTCCCCCCCCCCTTTTGTCACACACCCCCCTCCACTTCCCCCCCACACTTCTCCCCCCCCCAAATTAAGGGGCGGGGCTACAAAAAGGGGGCGGGGCTTTGCAGATTTGCCCCCCGCCCCCCCGGGGCGGATCCGTCCCCTGTCCCCCCACCCGTCCCCTCTCATCGCCTCGGCTCCCGCTGCCACCATGAGCCCCCCCCGGCCCCCCGCCCTCGTCCTGCTGCTCCTGGGTGAGTCCCCCCCCCTTTTGCCCCCCCTTGTCCCCCCCAAAATCCCCCAAGCCCCCCAAAAGCCCCCAAACCTCCCCAAAATCCCCCCCCCCTTTATACCCCAATAGGGAACCACAGTGCCCCCCCCCCTAGGACCACAACTGCCCCCAACCCCTCCTCACCTTTTTTGGGGGGGGGGTCCCTGGGTGCCCCCCCATCCCCCTCCTCGTTCCTAGGGGACCCCAGTGTCCCCAAATCCCCCCCCCTCCTCCCCCCCCCACTTTGGAAAGGGAAGTGGAAAAGGGGAAGTTGGGGGGGGAAGGAGGGGGGGGCATTTGGGTGCCTACGTGTTTGTAAAGAGGGGGGGCACCAAGCTGCCCCCCCCCTTATAGGGGGCGGTTTCGGGGGGCTCAGGGGGGTCCCGGTTGTTTTGCAGGGCTGGCTGCCGCGCAGAGAGGTGAGGGGGGGGGATTGGGGGGGGTTGGGGGGGATCCAGGGGTGGGGGGGGAACTGTTGGGGGGGGGTGAAACATTGGGGGGGGGATCCATGGGGGGGTTGGGGGCTCAGGTTGGGGGGGGGAGGACCTGAGGGGGCAGGGAGAACCGTTGGGGGGGTCCCAGTTGTGGGGGGGACCTTGTGGGGGGGTCCCATTTCGTGGGGACACCCAATTGAGGGGGGGCACCCAGGGGTGGGGGTGACCCATTGGTGGGGGAAAACATTCTGGGGGGGAACCAAAGTGTGGGGGCCCATTTGCGGGGGGGGGGAGACCCCGCTACGCTACCCCGCTATGGCGGGATCCATTTTGGGGGGGACATGAGGGGTGACGGGGGCCCATTGGGGGGTGGTTGGGACACAATGTAGGGGGGAACCTTTGTGCGGGGTCCTGGTTGTAGTGGGAACCTTGGGGGGGGACTACGATATGGGGGTCCCATAGTGGGGGATCCATTTGGGGGGGAAACCTGGGGGGGGACCCATTGCGGGTGGGGGGAACCTTTGTGTAGGGGAACCTTTGTGCATGCCTCAGTTTCAGGGGGAACCCTTGGGGGGGACCCAAGCATGGGGGGCGCCCACTGTGGGGGACCCATTTTGGGGGGACACCCGGGGGGGACCCATTGCGGGTGGGGGGAACCTTTGTGTGGGGGAACCTTTGTGCGGGCTCCCACTTCTGGGGGGAGCCATTGGGGGGGGACCCAAATATGGGGGCGCCCACTGTGGGGGACCCATTTTGGGGGGACACCTGGGGGGGACCCATTTTACTGGGGGGGGGGACCTTTGTGTGGGGGAACATTTGTGCGCGGTCCTATTTCCAGGGGGAGCAATTGGGGGTGGGGGGGGGACCCAAATATGGTGCCACCCATTGTGGGGGGACCCATTTTTGGGGGACACCCAGGGGTGGGGGGGACCCATTGGGGGGGAACCATTTTGGTGGGGGGGAACCTTTGTGCGTGCCCCAGTTTCAGGGGGGAACCTTTGGGGGGGGATCCAAACATGGGGACACCCACTGTGGGGGACCCATTTTGGGGGGACACAGAAACATTGGGACTGGGGGAACCAATGTGAGGGGGAACCTTTGTGAGGGTCCTGGTTTCGGGGGGAAACCTTTGGGGGAGGACCCAAGCATGGGGGCGCCCAATGAGGGGGACCCATTTTGGGGGGACACCCGGGGGGCAGGGGTACATTGGGACTGGGGGGAATCAATGTAAGGGGGAACCTTTGTGAGGGTCCTGGTTTGGGTGGGGAACCTTTTGGGGGGGACCCATTTTGTTGGGGAGGGGGGGAACCTTCGTGTGTGTGTGGGGGGACCCTTTGTGCGTGCCTCGTTTCCGGGGGGGTCCCGGCAGCGGTTACACGCGGTGCGCCCCCTTTTAATGCCCCCCCCCCCAGACTGCACCCCCTGCCTGCCGGGCCCGGGCCCGCTGGTGCTGCTGGTGGGCGCCGACGTCGCCATGACGCTGCTGGTGGCGGGCGGGGCCTGGTGCCTGGCCAGGAGGGGGCGCCCAGGTGGGCGGGGCCTGAGGGGGCGGGGCTAAATGGGGCGGGCCTGAGGGGGCGGGGCCTAAAGGGGGTGGGGCCAAAGGGGGCAGAGCTATAGGGGGCTGGGGCCAAGGGGGTGGGGCTAAAGGGGGTGGGGCCTGAGGGGGCGGGGCCAAATGGGGAGGGGTTAAAGGGGTGGGGAGGGGCCAAGGGTGGGGCCTGCTGACAGGCCGGGGGGGAGGTGGGCGGGGCTAAGGTGGGCGGGGACTGAAGGGGGCGGTGCCAAAGGGGGTGGGGCTAAAGGGGGTGGGGCTAAAGGGGGAAGGGCCTGAGGGGAGGGACTAAGGGGGGAGGGGCTAAAGGGGCAGGGGGGGGTTAAAGGGGAGGGGCGGGGCTAAAGGGGGAGGGGGCGGGGCCGTGGAGGCAGGGGCGGGGCCTCCTCTCCTGACCCCGCCTCCTCCCCCAGAGGTCATCGCGAAGGCCCGCCCCTATCAGGTGGGGGGGGGGGGGGGGGGCGGGGCCTGGCACAGGGCGGGGCTGACCCCAGATGACCCCCTGACCTCTGGGCCGTGACCCCTGACCTCTGACCCCAACCCGTGACCCCCCGACCCCTGACCCGAGACCCCCGACCCCAACTGTGACCCCTGACCTCTGACCCCTGATCCTGACCCCTGACCTCAACCCTTGACCCCTGACCCCTGGGTCCATGATCTCTGACCCCTGACCCCAGAACCTTGACCTCTGACCCCTGACTTTGACCCTAGCCCCGCACCCTGACCCCCTACCCCCTGCTCCCTGACCCTTGACCCCTGACCCTTGACCCCTGAGCCCAACCCCTGACCCCAGCACCGTGACCCTTGACCCCTGACCTCTGATCCCCTGACCTGTCCCCAGCCCCTCGCCCGTGCCCTACGCCTGCTCCCAGACCCCAACCCCTGACCCCAACCCTTGACCCTTGACCCCGACCCATGACCTCTGACCCCAGAACCTTGACCTCTGACCTCTCACCTTCGACCCTAGCCTGCA